>NC_134408.1:152501333-152551333 GCF_038048845.1 Mixophyes fleayi | reverse complement strand
AAAGTAAACTCACTCAATGAACGGTTCTTAGCCAGTCTAATGTTATGTATGAGATAAAACAGGACACTCCAAGCTGCCTGTCCTGCAACGTGTCCCAACTGCGCGGAATCTCTGACCTGCTCTGAGGTTTTGTAGAAAGCCACCGACGCATTGACCAGCTTGAGCCTGTCCTCCATCTTCAGCATCAGCTGCTGCCAGTGTAGCGCCACCTTCTCTGCGCACTCTCGGATGGCATCAGCATCGTAGTGCCCGGCCTGGAGCAGAGCCTCGGCTTTCTGCTGGACTTGCAGAGCACTCTGGTGAGTCTTCTGTAGGGAGCTGGCATGGAATAGGGACTGTACAGAGAAGAGGATATGTCAGAGCACTGGATGCAAAACACTGTAGCCATAATATATATATATATATATATATATATATAAATCCATGCACCGCCTCCCACCACCATCCTCCTCGTGAATTCATCTACAAGGGTCTGTCATGGGTCTAGATGCCTCCTTTACATACAAGGGGTATTGCGGAGGGACCGGCAGCATTACAAATGATAACTACAGTCCCTCATATCTGCACTGAACAATTATATTAATAATGGCTGCAGCCATCTACAGGGAAGATCAACCAATAAAATTCAGAGGCAGCCCAGGGAAGTGAGTGGGGTGACGCCGTCCCCTCCCGCCCCGCTCAGTCACCTCGATAGCCATCTGGAACTGCTCGTGTTCCCGCTGGAGCTGCTCAGCCTCTGACAGTGAGCTGGCGTTAACCAGGCTGGCGTTCAACATCGACTCCCCATTGCGAATCCAGCCCAGCACCTGTAAGAGAAATGACAGCCGGTGTGAGATATAATGAGGACATTGTGTCAAGGATCGTGCAGCCGTCTATCCCGGCAATGTGTAATCATGTCTGCTGACGCTGGAATCAGGACTGAGGAGCGCATAATGTGTGAGTGCTTTATATTCACATAAGACAGATACAGGCCTGGGGTTACGTAAATGGGAGGCTGTATAAAGCATTATAAGACAATATACATAATATTTACTTGGTCATAAGAACAAAACAAAAGTGATATTGCTTTGCTATATTCATCATTACATCCCTCCTATCATTATCCTCCAATGGTTACAAAATATTGCACCGTGAACAGTCTTAATCCTGACGCCAATTACTTTTATAAACTATCCAATTTATTAGAAGAGTTCTTGTTATTCTGCAAACATTTTTAGGTATATTTAGATTTATTAACACGGATACATCAGCCTACACAGGGCGTGATAAGACCCTCAGCTCCTCCTACTATCTATCTACACAGGGTGTGATAAGGCCCTCAGCTCCTCCTACTAACTATCTGCACAGGGTATAACCAGACCATAGGCTCCTCCTACTATCTATCTACACAGGGTGTGATAAGACCCTCAGCTCCTCCTACTATCTATCTACACAGGGTGTGATAAGACCCTCAGCTCCTCCTACTATCTATCTACACAGGGTGTGATAAGACCCTCAGCTCCTCCTACTATCTATCTACACAGGGTATAACCAGACCAAAAACTCCTCCTACTATCTATCTACACAGGGTATAACCAGACCATAGGCTCCTCCTACTATCTATCTACACAAAGTGTGATAAGACCCTCAGCTCCTCCTACTATTTATCTACACAGGGTGTGATAAGACCCTGAGCTCCTCCTACTATCTACCTACACAGGGTGTAATAAGCAGTCAATGGCTCTATGTTCAGGAGCTCAGACAAGAGGCAGGCACTTGTTATCAGACAGACATATGATGCTCACTAACCTGCTTCACTTCAGTCTGTAGATGACGCAGTTGTAGACATTGTTCCAGACGCTTGTGGGTCTGATCTGCATTCAGATCCAGCTCATGCTGCTTCTCATGGAGGAACTCCAGTAGTTCCTGAACCTGTGTGGCCAAGTCTATGTCCTTCTCACAGATCAGCTCAATCCCTACATCATGGGGCAACATGTGAGAGGTTTTATACCAAACATGCCGTCCCAAGAGAAGATGTCTCATTATTTCCCATCTACCACTTCCAGACTGTCATATCCCACCACCTCCCATCTACCACTTTCATACTGTCCCACCACTTCCCATCTACAATTTCCATACTGTCATATCCCACCACCTCCCATCTACAACTTCCAGACTGTCATGGCCTACCACCTCCCATCTACAATTTCCATACTGTCATATCCCACCACCTCCCATCTACAACTTCCATACTGTCATATCCCCCCACCTCCCATCTACAACTTCCATACTGTCCTGTCCCACCACTTCCCATCTACAACTTCCAACTGTCATGTCCCACCAACTTCCATCTACAACTTCCATACTGTCCTGTCCCACCACCTCCCGTCTACCACTTTCATACTGTCATATCCCACCACCTCCCATCTACCACTTCCATAATGTCATGTCCCACCGCCCTCCCATCTACCCCTTCCATAATGTCATGTCCCACCACCTCCCATCTACCACTTCCATACTGTCCTGTTCCACCACATCCCATCTACCACTTCCATACTGTAATGTCCCACCACCTCCCGTCTACAACTTCCATAATGTCATGTCCCACCACCTCCCATCTACCACTTCCATACTGTCCTGTCCCACGACTTACCATCTACAACTTCCATACTGTCATGTCCTACCACCTCCCATCTACAACTTCCAGACTGTCATGTCCTACCACCTCCCAGCTACAACTTCCATACTGTCATATCCCACCACCTCCCATCTACAACTTCCATACTGTCCTGTCCACCACTTCCCATCTACAACTTCCATACTGTCATGTCCCACCACCTCCCATCTACAACTTCCATACTGTCATGTCCCACCACCTCCCATCTACAACTTCCATACTGTCATGTCCCACCACCTCCCATCTACCACTTCCATACTGTCCTGTCCCACCACATCCCATCTACCACTTCCATACTGTAATGTCCCACCACCTCCCGTCTACAACTTCCATAATGTCATGTCCCACCACATCCCATCTACCACTTCCATACTGTCAGGTCCCACCACCATACATACTGTATAGTAGCTCTAAAACAATTTGTTGTATTTCATTTTCATTGATGGGAGGAGGATATTTTGACTGCATTGTATGGCCTCAGACCCACACACCTGATGCCTGAACCTCCATGATGTACTGATGCAGATCCTGTCCCTGCTGGATGACCTCGAAAGTCATGTTATTCATTGCTAATTTCCGTTCCTTGTGGCGCTGCAGTCGCTGTTCTGCTAGAGTCAGATCTTCTGTATTAAAATCATTCATCTGACGGAGAAGATCTTCATTCCAGGCGTCCAGCTCAGCAGTCACCTGTTGCCACAACAAACACATCATGTTATATGGAACCGCTTATAGTCACCAATGTACTAATTTCTAGATTTGCATTTTTTAAATAGAAATGGACTGATCTCTTATCTATAGCAATTTAAAAATGTCACAGTGATTGTCCCCCTTGCTCTCAGAAAAATGTTCCTATCTACTGGATCATTGCTCCGTAATATCTGAAACCTGCCTGGTGGGAGGTTAGTAACGTGACACAAAGTAATGCATGCCCACCTGTGTCCATATCTACTACTGCAGGGGCAGGAGATGCCCATATTGAACATCAGCTGGCAGGGGCAGGAGATGCCCATATTGAACATCAGCTGGCAGGGGCAGGAGATGCCCATATTGAACATCAGCTGGCAGGGGCAGGAGATGCCCATATTGAACATCAGCTGGCAGGGGCAGGAGATGTCAACTTTTGTTGGGGCACATTCTAGAGCCGCTGTTCATAAGCTCCAGGGGGGGTCATCTCTGAGGAAAGATCATTAATGCAGTCGGCCACCTATGGCCACTCTGGGTATGGATATTAATGTAGTGCACTACATGGGTGTTACCGAGCTTCATTATGAGTTTCAGGGTAATAAAATATTGTATAGTGTTGTAGAATATGGCAGAGAAAATGCAACCTCTCTATAACCTCAGAGCAGCATTACGGCAACGGCAGAATCAGATTGGATTACCTTCTGGCAGGAGTCAATGCATGGACATATGAGGGCCTATATCAGTGGACCACCCACCAGTACTGAGCCATGACCGCGGGAACATCTGCCAGTACGCCGTATGTGCCCTGCATACACATGGCAGCGGTTAACTATTCTAGAAGACAATGACCCAATCTGTTATGCAAAACAGAACGCAGCACCAACCCCCCCACACAGAACCAGCAAAGGCCCCTGTAAAACAAATGTGCTCAACCATACACCATTAACTAATACTCTCTGCGCAACCACTAACTAGCACTCCCTACGCAACCACTAACTAATACTCTCTGCACAACCACTAACTAGCACTCTCTGCACAACCACTAACTAGCACTCTCTGCACAACCACTAACTAATACTCTCTGTTCAACCACTAACTAGTACTCTCTGCGCAACCACTAACTAATACTCTCTGTTCAACCACTAACTAGCACTCTCTGCACAACCACTAACTAGTACTCCCTACTCAACCACTAACTAGCACTCTCTGCACAACCACTAACTAGCACTCTCTGCACAACCACTAACTAATACTCTCTGTTCAACCACTAACTAGCACTCTCTGCACAACCACTAACTAGCACTCTCTGCACAACCACTAACTAATACTCTCTGTTCAACCACTAACTAGTACTCTCTGCGCAACCACTAACTAGTACTCCCTACTCAACCACTAACTAGCACTCTCTGCACAACCACTAACTAATACTCTCTGTTCAACCACTAACTAGTACTCTCTGCGCAACCACTAACTAATACTCTCTGTTCAACCACTAACTAGTACTCCCTACGCAACCACTAACTAGCACTCTCTGCACAACCACTAACTAGCACTCTCTGCACAACCACTAACTAATACTCTCTGTTCAACCACTAACTAGTACTCTCTGCGCAACCACTAACTAATACTCTCTGTTCAACCACTAACTAGCACTCTCTGCACAACCACTAACTAGTACTCCCTACTCAACCACTAACTAGCACTCTCTGCACAACCACTAACTAATACTCTCTGTTCAACCATTAACTAGTACTCTCTGCGCAACCACTAACTAGTACTCCCTACTCAACTACTAACTAGCACTCTCTGCACAACCACTAACTAGCACTCTCTGCACAACCACTAACTAGCACTCTCTGCACAACCACTAACTAATACTCTCTGTTCAACCACTAACTAGTAATATCTGCGCAACCACTAACTAGTACTCCCTACGCAACCACTAACTAGTAATATCTGCGCAACCACTAACTAGCACTCTCTGCACAACCACTAACTAATACTCTCTGTTCAACCACTAACTAGCACTCTCTGCACAACCACTAACTAATACTCTCTGTTCAACCACTAACTAGTACTCTCTGCGCAACCACTAACTAGTACTCCCTACTCAACCACTAACTAGCACTCTCTGCACAACCACTAACTAATACTCTCTGTTCAACCACTAACTACTACTCTCTGCGCAACCACTAACTAGTACTCTTTGTACAACCACTAACTACTACTCTCTGTGTAACCACTAATTAGTACTCTCTATGCAATCACTAACTTATACTCTCTGCTCAACCACTAACTAGCACTCTCTGCACAACCACTAACTAATACTCTCTGTTCAACCACTAACTAGTACTCTCTGCACAACCACTAACTAATACTCTCTGTTCAACCACTAACTAGCACTCTCTGCACAACCACTAACTAATACTCTCTGTTCAACCACTAACTACTACTCTCTGCGCAACCACTAACTAGTACTCTTTGTACAACCACTAACTACTACTCTCTGCGTAACCACTAATTAGTACTCTCTATGCAATCACTAACTTATACTCTCTGCTCAACCACTAACTAGCACTCTCTATGCAACCAGTAACTAGTACTCTCTGCACAACCACTAACTAATACTCTTTGTGCAACCACTAATACTCTGTGCATAACCACTAATTAGTACTCTCTATGCAATCACTAACTTATACTCTCTACGCAACCACTAACTAGCACTCTCTATGCAACCACTAACGAGTACTCTCTGCACAACCACTAACTAATACTCTTTGTGAAACCACTAACTAATACTCTGTGAGCAACTACTAACTAGTACTCTCTGAGCAACCACTAATACTCTCTACGTAACCACTAATTAGTACTTTCTACGGAACCACTAACTAGAATTCTCTTCGCAACCGCCAACTAGTACTCTCTGCGCAACCACTAACTAGTACTCTTTGTGCAACATCTAACTAATACCTCTGCGTAACCACTAATTAGTACTCTCTACGCAACGCCTAACTAGTACTCTCTGCGCAAACACCAATACTATCTACGCAAACACTAATACTCTCTGCACAACCACCAATACTCTCTGTACAACTACCAATACTCTCTGCGCAACCACTAACTAGTACTCTCTGCGCAACCACTGACTAATACTCTTTGAACAAGCATTTACTAGAACCTAACCGAATAACCTCTAACTAGTACTTCTCTGCAAAATCATTAGTAAGTGCCCCCCTACACATCTACTAAACAGTCCCCCTGTCCCAGTCACTGGTGTCTCTAGTCCCCCTCCAAGCAACTAATAACCACTAATGCCCCTGTACAAAACCAGTAATTTGTGCACCTCTCCCCAGTAAATGGCTCCCCTTCTTCCTGGTAAACAGTGGCCCCTTAAACAACCGATAAGCTGGCACAATCCCCGCCCACCCAAACCCACCCACACACTGTACAAGTAGTTCTCAATCATCTCCGGGAACAGATGGATGTGGATTTCACATTCTGGAATGACGGCTGCAGCTCTTCCTCACCAAACAATTCTGCTCAGAATAAGGGGGAGCCACATGTAATTAGCCAAACAAATGTTACTAAATAAAAAAATACAAAATGTCATGACATGTAATTGCTGCAATTAAACACGGCCGACTTCCAGAAGCTACGTTCACAATAGGGGCCCATTAATCTAGCGAGCCCCCGAGGAATAGCTGCACATAAAGCTCCGAGTCGGGGGCAGGTCATAGTTACATGCCACAGGGAGTAGAGTTGTGGAGCAAACTGAACGGAAGCCAAACAAACCATCTACGGAGGATCTGAAAGACGGGGAAACATCTGTAGTCATAATATGTTCCAGGGGTCAGACCTCACTTCAATCCCGTGTGTAATGCATTAAAATATGCAAATACTTCTTTCTAATTATCTCGCTTGAAATAAGAATTACACCAGACAGTGAGAAAATAATTGATTCTAGATATTGCTGCATTAGTCAACATGGAGACCACTGAAATTACCCTTTAAAATCAAATTCAAAGCTTTAAAATGTAAGGGCGCTTCTCCAACTTCGTGTTAATGATCTTTGATACTTTTCACTCTCCGCCAGAATGCTCTATTCATCAACAGATCATCGCTTAAGAATTAAGAAGGTGAAGGACGCCCACAACGCATATCCTTACAGTGACGCGCTTCTAACAACTAGGTCCAGCTATATTTTTATTATCAGAACGAACACGCAGACTGATGAACATCCAATTATAAAACACCTTGGCAAATGAATGGAATCTGCTTGAGTGGTAATCACCGCAAACAGTGACCAGATCTAAAGGTCACCATCACTTGTCCATTCATTGGTGAAATACAATGAGATAGAGGCTGTAAGTAAACATTCTATACATTGTACTTGAAGTTTCCCATTTGTTACAGGAAGCCATATAGTGAAGTCTATAGAGATTCCAGAGCTGGCAGGAGGCCACCAAAACGTGGAAATCCGTCCCGCGTCCTGCACAAGGCATCACCGGCGCCATTACTATTATAGTACACTGCATAAAGGAAACACGTACATACAACAGGTTATATTCCTAAGGAGCACTCACCTCTATCGTGTACTGCTCGAATATCCGCAGCTGCAGGAAAATGTCCAACTTTATCTTCCTTTCATGAAACAATTCCTCCATCTGTACCTGAGCTTCGTCCAACTGCTGGAGAACCGACTCGATGTGACTGATAGAGCTGTTATGTGGGGTCTTATTGCTGGACACCGCCGAGTCCCTGCACGGAACACAGAACTATCTGGTTATTATAAGTCAGGGCAACATTTTAGACTGACCCCGTTTCACACTGAAAGGGAATCTGTTGGGTTTTGGGAGTAATGGTTTATGTAGCACTTTCCCCACCGTGTCACTAACACTTCTGACATTTATACTTCTACTAACCTGAGTTGTTGGATGAGATCTTCTCCCTCCTTAATGACATTGAGGGTCCCATCCAGTGTAGCTGTTTGTTGCTGCTGGAACTGTTTAATGAGCTCCTGGACGGCATCCACAGAGTCTGCGCACACATCTTCCAGCAGCTCCTTCTGCAGGTCTTCCATCCAAGTCCAGAGCTGGGAACAAGACGTCAACTGTCAGTTGAAGGCAGATAGAGAACGGAGAGGGGAAGGGATAGGCACAGCCATGGGGGCAATAATGAGAGAGACACAGCCGAGAGGGAAAGGGAGAGGCACAGCCATGGGGGCAATAATGAGGGAGACACAGCCGAGAGGGGAAGGGAGAGGCACAGCCATGGGGGCAATAACAAGAGACACAACCGAGAGGGGAAGGGAGAGGCACAGCCATGGTGACAATAATGAGAGACACAGCTGAGAGAGGAACGGAGAGGCACAACCATGGGGGCAATAATGAGAGAGACATAGCCGAGAGGGGAAGGGGAGAGAGCGACACAGCAGTTGGGGAAATCATGAGAGACACAGCTGAGAGAGAAAGAGAGTGAGAGACACAAAGCAGTTGGGGGGATAGTGAGAGACACAACTGAGAGAGGAAGAGAGTGAGACACACAGCAGTTGGGCCAGTAACGAGAGACACAGCCGAGGGAAGAAGGGAGAGAGTAAGAGAACACAGCAGTAATGAGAGACACAATCGAGAGAGGAAGGGAGAAAGGCACAGCCATGGGAGCAATAATGAGAGAGAGCAATGGGGACAATAAGAAAAGAATAGATATACACAAAAAATTCCCCCAGCACGCTGCTGTGAACCATTAAATGAGCTGCTGTTCTGTTTGTACATGAAACACAGAAGTCTCAGTTACACATTTGCAAATATCTAAGACACCTGCCCCATCAAGGTGCTCCTGCTAATAGAGGGGACCCAACTGTACACAACGAGTCGGTATATTGGGTCACGTCTTCATGCATCATAAAATCAAGGATAAAAACAGGGAACATTCATATTCCCTCATCCCTGGTGTCTCTGTCTCCTCACTGATCAAGTCTGCCAGTCACCAAGTCAATGATTGTGCCCTCATTCGTCCATTCTTATATAACTTATATAACTAGATCAGATATATCTTCCATATTCTAATATCAACGTTTCCAGTAAAAGTTTCCTTCCTTCCTCACGATATGTCAGTCCAGTGACCTACAGATATCCTCTGCCCATGTGCTTCCAGCTAAAACTCATTAAAAGTCCAAAAAATTAATGTCCCAATTATTCTGCTTCAATTATGTATAATGACATTAATTTCACAGTTTAGGTCAGTAAACTAAAATTAGTTACATAAATGGAACAATATTTGAAAACGACAATGTGCCAGTCTGCCCCCGAGTGATGACTTTATAAATATCTGACATACATCCAGCCCCCGTAGACTATTTCTATGCCTGGCACACATTTGTCATCTTACTGCAACCCCGTAATAGCACAAACATTGGTACACACTTGTGCAGTGTTCTTCTTCTATCATTAATTTACAGAATCTTCTCCAAATGTATCTGTGAAAAAGGGCTTACACAATGCCTCGACTCCAAACAAAATACTGCAACATTCTGCCACTCTTTTACACGTTGCCCGAAGCTCCGCCTCCTTCAAAGGAACCTCTTGGTGGGTGTAGCCATCTACTAGGTACACAATATGCACACACTATTCCCCTCCCTCTCTGGACGAGGGCAGATTAACAGAAAAATACCCCAATTACAAACTCCTTATTCGCCACAAAAAGTTGCACTTTGCACTTCTAAAAACTGACCACGAAAACACTTATCTGGTGTTCACCCATCACACTGAACAATATTCTACTTGGCTAATTTCTGGATTTTTGCTCAATATCTATCAGATGGTTTGATGAGGCATCCTGGAGTCCTGGAGACCACCAAGTGGATGAATTATCATGGGAGGTTCTATAGATTGTTTCCACAGACATCACTGGTGTAAAAGTGTCGGCTGAAGGCAGATTTCTCACGGACGTTTGATGAAGGAATAACTACAGAAACGGTACAGGAGCCGACTGAAGACTCGGAGAAAGATTCAGCCATTCTCTTTCCAAGTAACAAATGTTTTATCAAGGGTAAAGTAATGTTGCTTAGTTACTCAGAGGGGGGCATTCAATTGCAAGTGATGTGCCGAGGGAGAGCCCCTGGAACGGGTGGTGAAGGCTCACCACAGTGATGTATCTCTGACACATAGAAGTGCGCAGGAACATGAGCAGAGATTCTGTACTGTAATAAGCAGTAATGTCCTGTGACACATGGCTTACCCCAGAGAGTTTATCCTGGGCACAGAGCGAGCTGGGAGAGGTTTCTGTGCCGGTCCTGCTATCGCCAGTTCTATCACACGCTACATTTCAGCAAATGAAGACGATTTGTCTGTAGCCCGGTACCCTCTGAGAGGTACTAACCCCCAACACCAGAGAGGGGAGGGGACCGTTGCTGGGACGTAACACGTAGATGGGCTCTTACCTCCTTGGTGTGGCTGTGGAAGGACACCGACATGTCCAGCAGCAGTTTCCTCTGTTCCACCCTGCGTACAAAGTCCTGGATCCGGACCTCCAGATGTCTGGCCGCCTTATAAATCTCCTCTGGGTCACACTCGCCCGTCTGCGCCAGCTGCTCTGCCGCTTCCAGCAACTTGTCCGCGTTGGTGTACGTGTTCTGTCGCAAACGAGACAATGCAACAGATCAAACACTCAGCAAGAACTATGCTAAAAGGAAAAGATGCTGCAGAATTATTTATTATGAAGGATAAATGTCCATGATCATTCTGCCACTGGGGGGCGCTGTCCCATTGCATAGAGTGGATGACATTTCACCAACATAGAAGCTCTCCTGTATAATATCGCACCTATAACCCAGCTAATAATTAGGGGTGAGCAGAGACCATGCAGACAGTACAGAATAATCCGAAATTTACAGAAATAAAAACCTGATCACATTTCTGGGTGTGGGCTGATCTATATCTTCATATCTGGGAGTATTTATCCCTCTAAAAGAGCAATTTTTAGATTTAGAAAATTTATATTTACATTTTTGGTAGAGTAATTTTATAAATATATTAGTATTTAGTATTTAGCATTATGGAGCAGACTCAATTAGCTGTGAGGGGTTAATGTTGTGTCAGCAATTAAAATACAGAAAACTTTGCCGTCTTTACTTGCATACAAAAATGAGCAAATATTGTGACCCTGAAAATCCCTCGGATGACTTCACATAACTGAATCTGCCCCAAAAATCTAACTGCTAAGACCAGAACTATTATCTTACAACTTACTTTGCCCCATAATATAATGATTACAACAAAAGATGGCTATTTTCCTGTAGAATAGTGATTTAACAAGAGTATACTGTCAGGGACATTCTTCAGATGAGAGACTGTATCCAGCTGCATTATTTAGCACAGTATCTCTTACATGAAACCCCGTAAGCGCACTGCATACGGCTGACCCCCCACTGTCACGCCGTGGAGGTTCGTACAGAGCGCCTTCAGTGCCCGCCAGTAACCAGAAGTACTATAAGGTCAGGTCACCGTTCCATAGACTCCACTGTGGAAAATTATATTATAACGGGCAACTGTGAAAATATGTTGTAATATAAATGACTATTATATATTCCTTTCTCCCTTTGGAATATGTGTTGGAGAACTCTGTGAAGATACTTCAGAGGCGCTGATCATATACAATAAGCTATGAGCCATTTCTAAAGCCCCCCCCCCCCGGCTCACTTCTGGCCTCACTATTCAGCCAGGGGCTCACATGGGTCCAAACAATTAAAAGCCTAAAATTAGAAGCTGACGGCACATGAGGTGGGTTTATGGGGGCGACGTGGGCGGGACATAGGATACTCGGTTGCTAGGAAAGGTTTCTATGGTTACTGCATCCACCCACCTAACTCGTTTATAGAACACTTTAAAGGCTGCTTGTAAAACACAGCAATATAATCTATTGTTACAAGGCCGCAGCCGCTGTGTAACACTGATATCCCAGGACTTCCTGCTCCAATCACATCTCATTATATCTTCCGCTCCTCTGTTATCTCACCCCACATAGGGCTGCCAAGCCAGATATTTCACATGATGCAAACATGTTACATGGCTGTTGTGCATTTAGCACTCAGTTGTGATGCATGTCTGTATAGTAACAAGGAGCTGGCATGAAGCTTGTGTATGAGCCATGTAACATGTGTGAGGCAGAGACACCTGTGAAGAAGATCAGCACGGTGGCACAGTGGTTAGCACTGGTGTCTCACGGAGTTGGGGTCGTGAGCTGAATTCCGACCAGGGCACTATGTGTGTGGAGTGTGCATGTTCTCCACGTATTTACAATGGGTTTTCTCCAGGTGCTCCGGGCCACCCACACTCCAAAGACATACTGGTAAATTATCTGGATACTGATAAAATGAGGAGGGAATGGGAGGAAGAGGTACCAGGATAACTTGTAGCTCCCGCTCCTCGGACCTCACTGTAACACTATGTGACAGACGCGTCATATTGATTATGGATAGAAGGTGGAACGCGCGATAGTAATTCATCTCCACATGTCACATCCACTCTCATACTTCCACCATCATTATTGACTCTACGGTGTGGCCAGGGGGCCATCTCCACCTAACCCATTCAGTGCCAGGTGCCCCCAATACCTGTGCAACTTCCTCAAAGTCATCGTGTCTCTTCTGAAGAGCTCGCGCCCGGTGCAGAGACTTCCCCACTCCAGTGTGTTTGCTCAGGAACGCCTCTCCGTGATTCTCTATCCAGTCCAGGACCTGCGGGGACAGAGAACGGTTATTACACTACAGCGTGAGCCTGTGTCTGCTCTGTTGGACCCTACGCAGGATAATAACGCTTCCCCGCCACCAGCTCCATAATAACCAGTGTAATACAAGAACCTGTCAGCAATATAAACTAAATGTGTCACATCAATACAATCAGTGTCTAACAAGTGCTATTCAGACGAGCAGCAGCCAATAGGAGGATGAGGCCGTCTGAGAAATTAATTTCTGTTCAAACTTTCCAGCAAATTGTTATTATGTGAGATGGTCATCACTGGTCACCGGCTGCAGATTATCACAATAGGACCACGGCGTGGGCAGCTGCCCACATGATAACTAATTATATATGTATAACCAATCCACACAAATGCTGAATCCTGCCTATTATAAATCTAACCGAGGTTCAGAGGGCAATACTGTCCCTACACTTAGCGCAGTCCCCACAAATCTGACACAATTATATTTTACATAACAATATTTCATATTACAGTAACTAACACCACAACCATGAATACGCAAATATTTGACATTCAAATTAAATTACAGCCAATGTGTTTTCTTTAAAATAAAATAAAGGTGACATAAAATCCCAGTTGTGCGTCTTCAGCGTATATTAGGAGTCACAGATGTGTCAGTCACTGATCCAGGTACAAGCTGATCACTATTCTGTGCATTCACCGTCATCTGCATCGGGGCCTGAATTATACAGAATATTGTACTTTCCATTAGTGAGGTCATTATACTCAATTACCTGTGTTTGGATACCTTGCAGTGCTCTAGAATGAGCTTTTATTCAATATATTTATTTATTACCTGTTGTATATTTATACTGAAACATATGGAGTAAATTGTGTCATTTCTGTATTGTATCATTATGTGTTATAACTGTGTTATTTTCTACAGATATAAGTGGATACATTTCTAGAACACTTTATATTGTTTTCAGGGGCTCTGATACACAGCTGTGTACCTGCTGGTCGCTCACATCTGTTATCAGCAGATAGAGCTGGGGGTCTCCATGAACAATGGAGGGGGCAGCACTCAGAGGACTGGCATTGTCTTATCACGTCTGCCCTATTGAGAGCTGTGCGTGTTATCCTGCACCAGCTGATAACAAGATGGAACATCTTAATCAGTCATCAGACGCAGCTCAGTCATTAGCAGATGTGGGAGAAGAGATGTGTTAATCTGGGATCTGCACAATCAGTCTGTTCCTGGTGTTCATGACATCACCCCCCAGTGGGAGGAGCTCTGAGCCCAGAAGATAGCAACAGACGACCGGGATTCCTTACTCTGCTTCCCCCGTGATTTCCATAACCCGCAAGTACCCCCAGGTATCATTATATGGATCAGGGGGGGACAGCCTGTCACACTCCATCTGCTGTGGAACCAGGAGTATCAGCATGCCCTGCCTGTCAGGGTACACAGTACATGCGGCAGTAGGGTGTTATATCAATGTTGTGGGACTACAAGTCTCAGCATGCTCTGCCAGCCAGAGGCTGGGTATTTTAGTCCCACAACAGCGGGTTTAGGAGAAGGATGGCCCAGACAGGTGGATAATGGGATTATAGACATGGACTGATATAGAACCTTACTATGACATGTCTATGTAGTGTGACATGTAGCGTGTTTCTAATTCTCATACAGGTATCTATAAATAACACAAACAATGTAACTCGTGGATTATTGTCTGCCTTATGGATTCTTATTACCCCTACACAGGCCTGACGAGGAGCGGTGGGGTAATTCCCTCTGTGTCCGACGGACTCATGTTTCATGCTGATCCGCGGCCGTCACTATTGTCCTATTACACTTAGGAGAATCTACGCTGGGGATTACCCCTCTATATTATTCATCAAATCTATCTCTACGTGTCTGATGTCATACACCGCAGGTTTAATGCTACGTAATGAAGGTAAATGAATAGTAATTAATAGTATAGCTACAATCTGTTCTTGTATAATCCAATGTCAGCGATGTAACAATCAGTGATCCAGACATATGGAGCCGATGCCGGAGAAACAAATGATGTAGCGGAGTGTTTCCCCGTCACTGCTCAGAGAGAACGGCGGTTACCATAGTAACCATAAACCAAGGCTACATCTCCGCACACAGAACACATTGTCCTTCTGTGGAGTCTACACCGGGTCATATCTCCCCATCATTCTCTACAGTTATATAACATCTTTCATGCAGATCCCTCAGTAAGAGTTTATCTTTTAAACAAAAGGCGAAAGAGAAGCTTCACCATGAAAACATAGAGAATCACGTTGTACAGATCTGCAGTAATTACTGCGGTAGAATGTCTACAATGTCAAGACGGTATGAACAGCTCAACAGTGGAAAACAATCAATTGATGATGATGATTACATTACTTCTGTACATAATGGTACGATGATAATAATTAGGTAAGTAGATAGGAGGGATCCCCAGCATACGTGGCACCATAGAGGTGATTCACGTTAAATGGCTCAATGAATAAGGACATTTTTCAGATTCCTTCCACACATTTTACAATGTTCAAACCATGTGAACTGGTATTTGTTGAACAGTTACAGCCACAATTTACACGTGTGCTTTGTACGTCGCTCTCATCGGGAAGAAAGACCCTATTGTAGAATACGCCCAGCAGAGATTCAGAGATAAACTCTATGAGCTTCGAGATGAAGATTTCTACTGACACTTTTTTAGCTGATTCTCTGCAAATTCTCCACCTAGTGTCCAGCAGGGGGAAGATATCTTGTGGCGCTGCAGCTGTGGTAGAACTACAAATACCAGCATGTCCTACCCATGCTGGAGATCTGTAATGTACCCCAGCCATGTTACACATGTGATAAATAGATTATATACTCCCACGCAGTATATTATTACACTACTGACAGCTCCACATTCACCGTCTCTACAGCCTCAATATATCCATCTACTCCGGGCCTGGTGGATCAATACCTTCCAGACAGCTTACAAACACAGGAAAATGTGTGTTCACCGCACAGTACACAATTCATCAAAATCACTGTCACATTCTACTTGTAGTTTAATATCAAAGAGCCCTCTGTAACCGTCAGTTCACCAGGAAAACACGAGGCGCCCGGCTGAGGGCGGAAGGTCCTTTACCCCTCAAATACAGCCCAAAACCACAGGGAAGGTGACCAGTGTGACGGACAGAAACAAACAGACACGTAAACTTCTCACCTAGTTTTACCTACAAGAAATACAATCAGACAAATCTGGGATCCAATCTGAGGTTATGAAGAAGCTTAAAGTGCTTCATAAAATGATTATTGAATTCTTCTTCTGATAACAAACTAATATCCACAGGCAGACGAAGGCTCAGCGGACACACGAGAGAACGGCGGCACCTCACCTGTTGCACATCTTGCTGAAAGACGCAGAGCTGCAGCCGCTGGTGTAGGCGGACCTTGCGGTGCTGCCATATACTCTCCAATCGCCGCTGGTGATGTAGAACCTCGTGCACCACATCCAGGACCTGGTGAACGGCCTTGGAATAATTGGCGGTGGCGGTGAGTGACTCCGAGTTGCCCGGGCTGAGCGGGCGCTGCAGGACGTCCAGCAAGGCCTTGCCGTCCTGGCTGACCTGCGGGAGACAAAGATCGTAGAACCGGAGGAGATGGCGGCCAGCAGTGATCACTATATATTACACGTTATATATTACACCAAACACCGCAATTTCTGGTTACTGACAAAAGGAGGCGCTGGAACTGAGCCCTAATTTATGTGTGAGTACTACACTGCTCCATGGATATAAAGCAGCTATCTCTGTACATTCATCAGTACCATCATCATCCCACCATACAGCGCAGTAATGCTCCCGCATTTACCCTATTCCCCCAGACACCAACATAAACATTCAATGCTTCCAATCATCCAGACATTCCAGCAGATCTGTCGGGTATAACGTAGAGCAGCGTGCCCTCCATACCTCAGTGTACGCCTGCGTCACCTCCTCGTACAGCGTTTGATGATGATGTATGGCCATCTCCAGCCCCTGCATCTCGGATGGAAGACCTCCGTCATTGCAGAGTTTACACCAAGTATCCATCCCTGACAAGAACTGTAATAACGTTCCACATGTCAGTATCTATACACCGAACACACCTCACTCGACATATAACATCTAGATACAATGTATAATAACGTTGCACATGTCAGTATCTATACACTGAACACACCTCACTCGACATATAACATCTAGATACAATGTATAATAACATTGCACAAGTCAGTATCTATACACTGAACACACATCACTCGACATATAACATCTAGATACAATGTATAATAACGTTCCACATGTCAGTATCTATACACTGAACACACATCACTCGACATATAACATCTAGATACAATGTATAATAACATTGCACATGTCAGTATCTATACACTGAACACACATCACTCGACATATAACATCTAGATACAATGTATAATAACATTGCACAAGTCAGTATCTATACACTGAACACACATCACTCAACATATAACATCTAGATACAATGTATAATAACATTGCACAAGTCAGTATCTATACACTGAACACACCTCACTCGACATATAACATCTAGATACAATGTATAATAACATTGCACAAGTCAGTATCTATACACTGAACACACATCACTCGACATATAACATCTAGATACAATGTATAATAACATTGCACAAGTCAGTATCTATACACTACACAAACACCAAACACACCACACTCATGTAACATCTGAATACAATGTATAATATCTTACACTACAAGCACAAGTCAGAGAAACACTTGGTACATAGCAATGAAATAAATAAAAGACACAGTAGTTACGCAGACCTGACATATGTACAGATGACCTAAACCAGGCCCGGACAATGTGTCGTGCTCCCGATTTTGTGGAACTACAAGTCCCAGCAAAGCATGCTGGGGCTAAGGATTAGTGCAATTGTACAATTCATAAACCATCCTAGGCCATGTTATAAATGCTCACAGTTACAATCAATTCACTGCATATTATTATACTCTCTTTATATTATCTACGAAATGTTTTATAGCTACATGGTGACACCCAGGAGGTTCACATTATAAACTCCAGTCTCTGGAAAAATAAAAAGGAACATTGTGTAGACCTTATTTAGAATATAATGCAGAGATCTGTATCTGAGTAACATGTTTAGAACATCCTCCCTCCCCCCACTCACCGCCTTCCTCATTCTTGGACCGAGTGACGAGCTGCGGGATCTAAATGATCCAACAAAACCGGACACTTCGCATTTGGCTGGATCCAACCGGGCCCCCACTGTACAGATAGACGATGAGGTCATACAGTGGCCCATCTATCCCGACCAACTGATGGCTCCCTATCAACACTGTGCCGCTCGTTCTCACAAGCTGTGATTGGTCTAATACACGTGTATGGGCTGGTTAGCAATAATTCATGGTAATAAATATATATTTATATAATAATTATAGCCGGCTTCGGAGCCTCTATGAGCCATTATATCGGGGGATCTGACAGCAGAATCAGGAACGCAGAGTGTGGGGGGAAGGGGCTGTCTAAGAAAAGAGCCGGGATGTTTTCAACACTTTAATATTTTAAAGGCCAGGTAGAAAAATAGTCCATTTAAAGCATTAATTCCTACAATGGAATCTGGGTGTTGTGTGACTAAACGTCTGTTATCAGCTCATGATAGTCAGAAGAAACTGTCCAATTCCCTTTATATTTTGTTTTAAGTCACGTTTAGCTGCGTCAGACCTGCTATTAGTGCCCAGTACAACGCTATCAATCATTACTACAGATAATACCCGACCCCAGTACTCCCCGATCCAGCACTGCTCTCACTGGGTTATATCGCTCCTGCTCACGGTATCTCGCACAGTCGATGAGAAGTCCTGAGACTAGCATGCCGGGAGGCTCTGCACTCCCACATCATTATTTTAGGTCTTGTTGCTGCCTGGCTCATCATCAAACGTTGCTGCTACAGCTGCACTCTGCGTGAGCACTGCCAGGAATGGATAACCGTGCTGGGAGCGAGCAGCTTTCAAACGCACACTCATTCATTTGGCTTTATATTTGGAATGTGAATGAAGTAGAAGATGTAACAGTATAATAACGTGACCCTGTTAGAGTTTGTGAGGTATAGAAGAGACTGAGTGACTGCGTATTACACCTGGATGTAATGTGACCTCACCTGGGGGTAATGTGACCTCACCTGGATGTAATGTGACCTCACCTGGGGGTAATGTGACCTCACCTGGATGTAATGTGACCTCACCTGGGGGTAATGTGACCTCACCTGGATGTAATGTGACCTCACCAGGGGGTAATGTGACCTCACCTGGATGTAATGTGACCTCACCTGGATGTAATGTGACCTCACCTGGGGGTAATGTGACCTCACCTGGATGTAATGTGACCTCACCTGGGGGTAATGTGACCTCACCTGGATGTAATGTGACCTCACCTGGGGGTAATGTGACCTCACCTGGATGTAATGTGACCTCACCTGGATGTAATGTGACCTCACCTGGGGGTAATGTGACCTCACCTGGGGGTAATGTGACCTCACCTGGATGTAATGTGACCTCACCTGGGGGTAATGTGACCTCACCTGGGGGTAATGTGACCTCACCTGGATGTAATGTGACCTCACCTGGGGGTAATGTGACCTCACCTGGGGGTAATGTGACCTCACCTGGGGGTAATGTGACCTCACCTGGGGGTGATGTGACATCACCTAGATGTAATGTGATATCCCCTGGGAGTAATGTGATCTCCCCTGGGATTAACGTGACCTCACCTGGGGGTAATGTCATCTCACCTGGGGGTAACGTGACCTCACCTGGGGGTAATGTCACCTCACCTGCTCAGCCTTCTGATGAAACACAGCGGACATGGCCAGGATTGTGCTCCTCTCGTCCAGCGCCGCTGCAAAGCCTTTCCATTCCTGATCCAGTTGGGTGGAGATCTGCTTGATCTGTTGAGATGCATAATGACCGGCTTCGATCAGACGAGAAGCCACCGACATGATGCGATTGATGTTGACATACGCGTTCTGAAATGACAGGAGGGACATCAAAAGTCTGAAAACATCCTGTGAAACAACATGGACGTATTATCTCCTGTAAATATTGATATTTTCACAGGACATTGTGAAGTTGATGTTATGGGGCTCATTTTTGTAGAACTGTAATGGAAAGGTCAGTGATTGTATCGGGTAGATCTAGATACAATAAAGTGCGTAGTATCCGTCATTGCAGAACAACTCTACCGATCAAGGAACAAATCCATAAATGCCGGGTACATTTTGGCCACATTCCTAGCAGGGTAACAGAAACGTCATATAATAACAGGAGTTAATGTGTCTTATCTTGCTAAACGTTGCAGATGATTCAGTATTAGCAGAGTAAGACGAGGTTACACAAATGTGTATCCTGAGTATGGTTCAGGGGATGTTAGTATCATGGATGACATATGAAAGAGGTTTAATCTCCAATTCTTTGTATGATGTGTAACCATATGTAGTAACTACAATTAATGAAACTGTCCCTCATCAAGTAACATGTTATAAAAAGTTTACATATTTCATACTTATAACATAACTACTTATCTGTTTACACAGGCTCCAGGATCCATATATTCCCGTATGTATATATATATATATATATATATATATATATATATATATATATATATATATATATATACACACACACGTATATATTACCTGACTGCTCAGGTGAACAGGAAAGTTCCCTTGTAGAGTGCAAGGCAGCAGAGCTTCAGCCACTTGCATTGTGAATACTGCTTGAAATTATTTTTACACTTATTACACTTTTGATTAACTTAGGAACTGGTCAGGATAGGGATCACTGGTCAGAATAGGGATCACTGGTCAGCATAGGGATCAATGGTCAGGATAGGGATCACTGGTCAGGATAGAGATCACTGATCAGGATAGGGATCACTGGTCAGGACAGGGAACATTGGTCAGGATAGGGATCACTGGTCAGCATAGGGATCAATGGTCAGAATAGGGATCAATTGTCAGGATAGGGATCACTGATCAGGATAGGGATCACTGGTCAGGACAGGGATCACTGGTCAGGACAGGGAACATTGGTCAGGATAGGGATCACTGGTCAGAATAGGGATCACTGGTCAGCATAGGGATCAATGGTCAGAATAGGGATCACTGGTCAGCATAGGGATCACTGGTCAGGATAGGGATCACTGGTCAGGATAGAGATCACTGATCAGGATAGGGATTACTGGTCAGGACAGGGATCACTGGTCAGGACAGGGAACATTGGTCAGGATAGAGATCACTGGTCAGGATAGAGAGAACTAAGAATCCCTGTTTCAGTACATACATAAGTATTGGACGTGTGAACCATCTAGAAAGTTATTAAAACATTTTGCTAATTGTATCTAATTGTATGGAGGTGTCACGGATGAATCACCTTTATTGAGCATCTGACTGTTACAATTGATTATGAGAAATTTTTAGTAATCTGCATTTATAAAATCTGGATTTTGGAATCATACGCCTTATATGTAGTGTTTTATGCTGTACACGTGCGACACATTCTGTAGGGTGGTCCTAAAGACAGCCGGGTAAAGAGGGCTGTTTCATGGTCGGTTTTGTAATCTGTGCAAAAGGTGAGCAAGATATTGAGCAGTAAATGTGATTAACCCCTCGCAGGTTGCCTGTGTAGAGCACTGTGTATGTAGCTGGAAAGATTATGTGGCACTGTACAATCACAGATTGTATCAGCCCCAGAGCTTACAATCTAAATGCCCTACCAGTAAGTTTGTGGACTATGGGGCGAGTTGCATTACCAGGAGGAAGCCAACACGCAGGCAGGAACAACATGCAGGCTACACGCAGACAGAGCCCTTCGAGGCAGCAATGCTAACCACTGTGTTACCCACATTTTAAATGCAAAATCATTGATTTGAACTAGTACTTGCCATACAGTGAGAGGAGTGTGGGCACTGCCAGGTGTACAGCTGGCGTGTGGTATGATACCGCCATAAAACTAACTAATGGTCCAGACTACACCAATATTATATTTAGTAAATAGCGGGTTGGAAAAAGTGGAGCTGTTGCCGATAGCGACCAACCAGATTCTAATTATCATTTATTTAGTACATTCTACAAAATGACAGTTAGAATCTGATTGGCTGCTATAGGCAACATCTCCACTTTTTCCAACCCGCAGTTTAGTAAATATCCCCCCCAAGTCTGAATAAAGGAAAGTTATGGGGACACTGAGAAAACCATACTGCGCGGTTCTATAGCCGTGGTGCTGACAGCACCATTTCTGCCATTATCTGTGTCCGCCAGACGGACCGGAGGTATGACCAGCAGCGCTCACCAACCACACAGCGCTTGCTATAAACGGTCGGACATGGTAAATGTGGCCATGATACCAGCAGACAGACAGACCGATACCGCCCACAGTACTGACACGATGACACACAGCGCCATTGGAGCTGTATAATACTACAGTGGTGGAAGCTCATTCTGTTTTTATTATTCACACATCAGTGACTTACACGCAATTTTCTTTAAATAGACTAATCAGGCGAAGCACTCTGCCGTTACTCAATAATACTAGGATCCCTTTTAGTACTCACTTCCCCACCGTATGACTGAACATTTCAATCATTATCAGTCTAAATAAAGAGAAATGTCACATTCTAACCTCCCGGGACACCTCTGAGATTACACAAAGCAAGTCACTGAGCCCAATCAGCTGGTGGTGAACTACATGTCCCAGGGCGCTCTGCCAGTAGCAGACTAGCTGTGCATCGTGGGAGTTCGGTGTTCCTTACTTTGCAAGTACTTTTGTTCTGAAATGACTTTAACAAAGTGTTTTACAGCATGAAATCCTTTATCCTAGACCATAAGTTGTACTGCTCATGTGACAGTACTCCCATCACTCAGAGGCTTCATTCAGTTGTAGATAGAAAGTGAATATTTCAGTGCTGTAGGATTGAAGATTTAAATGTCTGTTTTGAAGCTAAGTGTCCTGTTCCTGACCCTCCCCAGGGACTAGTGACAGGTGAAACGTCTCAGCAATCTCTGCAAATAAAACAAAGCTCTTTTTTTATACCATAAATGTTGATTATATTTAGTTTTACTCCTCATATTAATACGTTTACAGAGACTAATAATTCCCCTGTAAGACTCAGGGTCTGACAATTAACGTAAGCCAGATGCTGGTGTGGTTTAGCGCTAATCCAACTGCTGAGTTTAATAATGAACAAACACGCACACACTTCCTCCATCAGCTGTTGTACAGTCCCCCCAGAAGGAGCGGATAATCCTGCAAACAATCAGATACGAGGTGGCGATACGATGCCAAGTCCTGCGTCACGTGAGGCTCACACTCAGTAACGTTTGTGTGTTTATGCTGGTGGTGCAGATTACATATGTATGCGGCGACACTACAGGGGTTACCAGGAGAATCTCCATAAATCAGCCCTCAATAGAGCATTGTTGGACCCCCTGGAGCCCAAAATGTGTAAATTACGGCCTCCCCGCCACGTGCAGGAGACAGGGCCGAGCAGTGGTGAAATCTCAGCCTCTCACTGGGACAGTTCTGACATCTGTGGAACAAGATCACAATGGGCTGCAGAACAGGGCAGACAGATATTCTGGCTCCCTGCACTTCTCACAGCGCTCTCAGCGTCCCCAACGTCTAGTAAATAATTGTGAAAAGATGCTCACTTAATGAGAGGCGGCAGATGTTACGGATCTCTCTCCGTATCGAGCTGCCAGAGAGCCGCATTCCTCGGGATTTCATTAGGGACTGGACTCTAGTTAGTCTATATGACTGCTGGAACTATATCTGGCAAATCTAAATTTAAACTAGGAAAACAGCCCACTTTAATTAACCCTTTCCGTATCTAACTGGGATACATTGTCAGGCCTAAGAGCAGAGAGCTGACACTCTAACCAGCAGCGCATACAGATCACGGAGTAATATTAGTCACACCGCAGTCCGATATATAACTGTAACCTGATAGGACCGGGAGACATTGGGAGAGCTCCAGAAATATTTCTACAATGAATATTTTATCTTTTATGTCCCCACCAATCCGCACCAGCGGTAGCTGCACAGAAATGTCAGCCGCCAAAGGCCGATTTATTATTAGTGGCCGATAACACTGCTCCCTTCCAGTAACTGCCACCAGCTACATGTGTTATTCTGCTAGCTGATGTATCATGTGTCCCCCTACCTCTTAGATTGTAAGCTCACTTGGGCAAGGCCATCCTTACCTTCTGTTTCATGTCCTTGTATGTAATTTGTATCATGATCCACACAAAGTACAGTGCTACGCAATATGTCAGCGATTTATAAATGAAGGGTAATGGTGATAACTTCACCATCTCTGGGACCCACAAAACAACACAGACTCCACAGATCAGGTTGTGCGGCTGGACATATACAATCCATGTAATCACTGAATGTTAGTTACATATATGTTACTGATTTGTCTTAAATATACGACACCAACTCCCATTAACACAGTGATGACTTACATGAGTGGAGCATATTTAGACATGTGAGAGAATAAGCGCTATGGGCAGAATTTGCAGCTGAGTGTAAGGATGCGCCGTTTGCATATGAGGAGCAGGAATAAGATTTCCGCCATCTAGATCTGAGCGTTTAGATGGGTCCGGAGCAAACACCGCTATCTACTCTAAACTTTACACTCGGTCTATGTGGCTGCAAACTTTACGTCTTATAGTGAACGTATCTCAAGGTCCGTGTAACTAAGACGCATCTCAAAGTGGTCTGCTTAACCTGTGTCTCCAATCAACACCTTGATTCTCTTCTACAACTGCAAGGGGCTGTATTTGCAAGATACGTGCAACTTAAATACTTCTGCTCTGCTATACAACAGATTCCAGAGGCTAGGAGGTAGGCCCCATAGAGGCTAGAAGGTGCAGAGGCTACGAGGGAGTCACCAAGAGGCTAGGAGGTACATCCTGCAGAAGCTAGGAGGTACAACCTGCAGAGGCTAGGAGGTAGTCGTGCAGAGGATAGGAGGTAGTCATGCAGAGGCTAGGAGGTAGTCGTGCAGAGGATAGGAGGCAGTCACGCAGAGGCTAGGAGGTAGTCATGCAGAGGCTAGGAGGTAGTCATGCAGAGGCTAGGAGGTAGTCGTGCAGAGGATAGGAGGCAGTCACGCAGAGGCTAGGAGGTAGTCGTGCAGAGGATAGGAGGCAGTCACGCAGAGGCTAGGAGGTAGTCATGCAGAGGCTAGGAGGTAGTCATGCAGAGGCTAGGAGGTAGTCGTGCAGAGGATAGGAGGCAGTCACGCAGAGGCTAGGAGGTAGTCGTGCAGAGGCTAGGAGGCAGTCGCGCAGAGGCTAGGAGGTAGTCATGCAGAGGATAGGAGGCAGTCGCGCAGAGGCTAGGAGGTACATCCTGCAGAGGCTAGGAGGTAGTCATGCAGAGGATAGGAGGCAGTCGCGCAGAGGCTAGGAGGTACATCCTGCAGAGGCTAGGAGGCCGTCACACAGAGGCTAGAAGGTATATCCGGCAGAGGCTAGGAGGTAGTCATGCAGAGGCTAGGAGGTAGTCATGCAGAGGCTAGGAGGTAGTCATGCAGAGGCTAGGAGGTATATCCGGCAGAGGCTAGGAGGTAGTCATGCAGAGGCTAGGAGGTATATCCGGCAGAGGCTAGGAGGTAGTCATGCAGAGGCTAGGAGGTATATCCGGCAGAGGCTAGGAGGCAGTCACGCAGAGGCTAGGAGGTAGTCATGCAGAGGCTAGGAGGTATATCCGGCAGAGGCTAGGAGGCAGTCACGCAGAGGCTAGGAGGTACACCCTGCAGAGGCTAGGAGGTATATCCGGCAGAGGCTAGGAGGTACACCCTGCAGAGGCTAGGAGGTATATCCGGCAGAGGCTAGGAGGTAGTCATGCAGAGGCTAGGAGGTAGTCATGCAGAGGCTAGGAGGCAGTCACGCAGAGGCTAGGAGGTATATCCGGCAGAGGCAGTCACGCAGAGGCTAGAAGGTATATCCGGCAGAGGCTAGGAGGTAGTCATGCAGAGGCTAGGAGGTAGTCATGCAGAGGCTAGGAGGTATATCCGGCAGAGGCTAGGAGGCAGTCACGCAGAGGCTAGGAGGTAGTCATGCAGAGGCTAGGAGGTATATCCGGCAGAGGCTAGGAGGTAGTCATGCAGAGGCTAGGAGGTATATCCGGCAGAGGCTAGGAGGCAGTCACGCAGAGGCTAGGAGGTATATCCGGCAGAGGCTAGGAGGCAGTCACGCAGAGGCTAGGAGGTACACCCTGCAGAGGCTAGGAGGCAGTCACACAGAGGCTAGAAGGTATATCCGGCAGAGGCTAGGAGGTAGTCATGCAGAGGCTAGGAGGTAGTCATGCAGAGGCTAGGAGGTAGTCATGCAGAGGCTAGGAGGTATATCCGGCAGAGGCTAGGAGGTAGTCATGCAGAGGCTAGGAGGCAGTCACGCAGAGGCTAGGAGGTATATCCGTCAGAGGCTAGGAGGTAGTCATGCAGAGGCTAGGAGGTATATCCGGCAGAGGCTAGGAGGTAGTCATGCAGAGGCTAGGAGGTAGTCATGCAGAGGCTAGGAGGTATATCCGGCAGAGGCTAGGAGGCAGTCACGCAGAGGCTAGGAGGTATATCCGTCAGAGGCTAGGAGGCAGTCACACAGAGGCTAGAAGGTATATCCGGCAGAGGCTAGGAGGCAGTCACACAGAGGCTAGGAGGTAGTCATGCAGAGGCTAGGAGGTACACCCTGCAGAGGCTAGGAGGCAGTCACACAGAGGCTAGAAGGTATATCCGGCAGAGGCTAGGAGGTAGTCATGCAGAGGCTAGGAGGTAGTCATGCAGAGGCTAGGAGGTAGTCATGCAGAGGCTAGGAGGTATATCCGGCAGAGGCTAGGAGGTAGTCATGCAGAGGCTAGGAGGCAGTCACGCAGAGGCTAGGAGGTATATCCGTCAGAGGCTAGGAGGTAGTCATGCAGAGGCTAGGAGGTATATCCGGCAGAGGCTAGGAGGTAGTCATGCAGAGGCTAGGAGGTAGTCATGCAGAGGCTAGGAGGTATATCCGGCAGAGGCTAGGAGGCAGTCACGCAGAGGCTAGGAGGTATATCCGTCAGAGGCTAGGAGGCAGTCACACAGAGGCTAGAAGGTATATCCGGCAGAGGCTAGGAGGCAGTCACACAGAGGCTAGGAGGTAGTCATGCAGAGGCTAGATGGTTAGCTGTGTCACATATTACAGAAGAGAGGTTGTACAGCTAGTTAATGCTTCACCAAAGCCCAGGAACAGTTACTGCTGAATCTACCTTATATATCTACATAAAGTTCTCATTGTACAGTACTGTTGACTATGTTGGCGCTACTTAAGCAAAAGGAAAATCACAGTAATAATAACAAATTCTGTTATGCAGAAAAAATGAAAATTATATCTTGTTATAGGTTCAGTAGAAGGATAAGGTATCAGTAACATGTACGGAAGCGTGTTCTAGTACATGTTGTGACACACACACCCCCAGCCCCCCGGGACCACGCCATGTGTTCATAACTCTCCTCTCATTTCATATTCAGCTATAAATACACTGTGTATTCTCTGGATTTACTGCCGTCTGCGCTCAAAGCTCTAATTAGACAGAAAGTATGTTCTAGTGCAATAAAGCCTATCATGTTCATGGCTGGAGGTCGGTGGCTATACGGGTATTACGTTACCATAATAAGACAATCTCTGCCAATATCTGATGCTCTGGATGCACACACAGAGCAGAGCATTCTGGGTAATATCTGTCAGACCACGAACAACACAGAGCAGGATCAGGGCAGAGCACAGAGCAGGATCAGTGCAGAGCACAGAGCAGGATCAGTGCAGAGCACATTGGGTGAGATCAGTGCAGAGCACAGAGCAGGATCAGTGCAGAGCCGATACTAATACTGAGAATCACCTCATACTTAACACAGGAGGAAAATGCAGGAAACACACCTTCACTAAGAACCAGGGAACACACAGCAAAGTCCTCCATCATCACCCATTATCCACTGTTATTCTCCATCATCCCCGAGTATTCTCCATCATCCGCATCACCACAAATCATTCTATGTCATTGTCTATAATCCTCTATCATATTTCATCCTCCTTCTTCATTCTCCATCATTCTCTATTATCCCCATCATTCTCCATCATCAACCATTATTCTCAATCATCCCACATCATTCTCCATCCTCCCTCATAACCTGCTTTGTTCTTCACTGTATAATGCGGATGAATGAAAGAATTACTCACCGTGGTCCCAAGAGAACACTAATCCATATCAGGGGGGACAATATAAAACCCATAAATCAGCCACAATCAGACACATACCATTGAGTTCATGGCGAAGTGGTTATGTTGGGTTTGCAGGTCCAGGGCGTGCTGGTAACTGACACCGATCTCCGTGTGACCCTGCAGGAAAACTTCCTTGTTATGTGTGATCCAGTCAAACATCTGCAACAGGAGAGAGACAGATGTAATAACACTGCGCCATCGACCGGCACTGTAGCCCGTAGCAACCAGAGAGCAAACAGAGAACGGACATCTCACTTGTCACTATAGGCTACATCACATTTACATTAAAGTAAAATCATTATCTGACATTAACATACATGAAAGACTGGGCCGTCCATCCCAGGAGACGGCAGAGACGTCCCCTCTCCTCCTGACCCCTAACATGCTTCTGCCACCTCCACCGTCACCCTGGTCACCGGCTCAGTGGAGCAATAAGGGGCGGGACGGACAATGGACCGATAACACCTCAGGAAGTAGCACCTGACAATAGGTGGTTTATTACTGAGCTAAATAAATAATACATGAAATGTCTGAACGGTTTACACTGCCACGCTGCCATAACCACTTGACAGATTGGCAGACTGGCATTGCTCAAAACCACTGTATGGACTGGTAGATTATAAACAGGGGTGGGGCATGTTACATCACAGCAGCTCAAATGACTGCATTCTCTGCTTTTTGATCTAATCCCATCAGGTAACTGTCCAACAGAGGTGGGAGGAACGTTATAAGAAATAAATTGAGCAAATCTAATATCAGGTGTACAAGGAACCACAGTTGCGAAAACGTACATTTCACAATGAAAAAACTGCATCAGCCATTAATATGTGCAAATGTCTCCGTACTTAGCAAAATATCTAGAAATATGTTTATCCAACTAACCTCACTTCCAGAGGCATTCAGTAATCTCATGACCAGTCTGTGTACTGAGCACCTAGCTGCAGGTCAGATTTGGGATGCAATGTGTTCCCTATATGCAACTAACTGACATTTCAGACAAGCAGTTGTTAGTAAATGTAACAGAGAGAGAAAACTGCTCTTCAACCTCGGGGTAAAAACCAGTCTAAAAACTGTATTTGAAAAGGACCATGATCTGCTGTGAGACAACAATTGTGTACGTGGAGCAACACAACAAATGTACATAACAAACATCCAGATACAGGGACTCTCACATACATGTTATTTGCAGTAACGTGTATTTAAGGTTTAGAGACCTGTAATCTGTGGACACACAAGGCAGCAATTTGTATAGTCTCTTGGTGAAGTTCCCTGTAACTTTGGACTTGGAAATGTAAAATCCGTTATCAGTCATTCCAGTATGTCGCTTTTCTCTTCCTCCATTCCAAGTACAGTGAGATATTTTTGGACTTTCTAACTGATATGACTGAAGACATAGAAGCAGGCCTAACATTGAAGCTTTCAGCTGAGGGATGGGGCAGATTTATTCAACAATACCAAACCATCTTCTGCTACTGACTGTATAATACACAGCAGTAATACACAGAGTGTATGGTGATGTGTCCACCTGTTCTTCTGATAGAGGACATAGTGATGGGAGTGACAGCATTTACCCTGGGCCAATCCTTCCACTGCAGATCCCCACAGTGATTAAGTAATTAACACATACACCATTTTACACACAATGGCTTTTTAATTTTCAGGATGACTGATTAGCCTGAGTGCTTCTGAACAGAACTGATTGCCCTGCATTTGTTCCTAAGGATTAATTGATATAATTACACACAAGAAAATTCAGTAGGACAAAATATTTCCTAAACCTGAATAAAGCAGGCGATGAAATGAAAATATAAAATACTAATAGCTGTTATAGAGCTCTATAAGCTCCCTGAACACATACTACAGCTTCTATCTTACTCCTGGCATCTAATCAACTGTATAATATATATAGAACAAAGATTCGGAATAAGGCGCAATTGGGAAGGTAATGAAATAGACGGGTTTTCTGAGTATCACAAAGTGGATTGCATCAATGGTAACATATATATACAATAAAGTAAAATAAAATAAATGTAGCAAATTGTCCACAGTCACGATATAAAATAAATAAGATCAAAAATATACAGTCTTTTCAGGTCATCTGAATGCAATTCTAAATGGTCCCTCGATATACTCCCATCCGTTCCTCCCAGGGTCCACCATATAGTTCACATATATACGGAAGACCGCGATCGCGGTGCAGCGTGCAAGCAGGAGTTTAGCTGCGCTGAAAGACACCCTTATGTGCACCGTTATCCCTACAGAATGTAAGTGTAAACTTTATTGTTGTTTATTAAACGCATCTTTTATTGGAATACTACACCATTTGGGGACTTTTTCTTCTCTTACCTTCCGTTTGGGTATTGAAATAATTGAACTCGGAAGACTGTATGGACATAGGATCGTGATGTTAGAGTGTTAGCAGGAGTCTTATCGCTTGTGAAAGATACCTTGATGTGGATTGTTACTTTTGCCAAATGTAAGTGCATTTGATTATTATTTGCACAATTTAACTCTATATTGGAATACTACACTACAAGGAAATCCTTGTTTCTTCTTGTCTTCCGTATATATGTGAACTATATGGTGGACCCTGGGAGGAACGGATGGGAGTATATTGAGGGACCATTTAGAATTGCATTCAGATGACCTGAAAAGACTGTATATTGGGATCTTATTTATTTTATATTTGCGACATTTATTTTATTTTACTTTATTGTATATATATGTTACCATTGATGCAATCCACTTTGTGATACTCAGAAAAACCTTCTATTTCATTACCTTCCCAATTGCGCCTTATTCCGAATCTCTGTTCTATTTACTGTAATTTTGGGAATTTTAGTGGGTATTCCCAAGAGAATCGGGCTGCAATCCCCATCCCTCCCCCCTTTTCCTATAGGAGCGCAGGAAGGATACCTATTCTATGCTGTATAATATATATATATATATATATATATATATATATACACACACACTCACATGTATATATATATATATATATATATATATATATATCTATCTATCTATCTATATACACACACATACAGTCTCTGACACAGGCAACTATCAACAACAATTCATTGGGAAAGATGTTACATTGCAGGACAGTAATCCACCAGTCTCCATAGTCTGGAGACAAGATTCCATCATACACCCCCCACTAATTTGTTGTAGGCCCGAATAACAGGACAGTTATAGGGACTGGTTCGCCTCATACCTCGCTAATCGCTCCTTCTCTGTATCCACGTCTGGTTCTTCCTCCTCCCCCATCCCCTCTCCCTGTAGGAGTCCCGCAGGGCTCTGTTCTTGGCCCTCTACTCTTTTCCCTCTACACTTCCTCCCTTGGTGCTCTCATCTCCTCCTTCGGTCTTCAGTATCACCTTTATGCTGACGACATTCAACTCTACATCTCCTCTCCTGATCTTTCCTCCAAACTCCTCGCTCGGGTATCCGACTGCCTCTCCGCCATCTCCTCCTGGATGTCCGAGCGCTTTCTCAAAATCAATATCTCTAAAACTGAACTCATTGTCTTTCCTCCGCCCAGACTCCCATTTCACCATGACTTCTCTATTGTCGTCAATAACACCATCTCCTCTGTCACCCAACTCCGCTGCCTGGGTGTCACCCTCGACTCCTCTCTCTCTTTTTCCCCCCACATTCACTCCTTGCCCAAGCCTGTCGCTTCCAACTACACAACATCGCCCGCATCCGTAATTTTCTCTCTCAGGATGCCACCAAAACTATCATCCACGCACTCATCATCTACCGCCTCGATTATTGTAACCTCCTCCTCACTGGCCTCCCCCACTCCCACTCCTCCGCTCTATACTCAATGCGGCTGCAAGACTCATCTTCCTCTCACGCCGCTCCTCCTCTGCCTCCCCTCTCTGCCTTGCCTTACACTGGCTCCCCTTCCCCTACAGAATCCTTTTCAAACTCCTCCCCACCACTTACAAGGCTCTCTCCACCTCTACTGCCCCTTATATCTCTAACCTCCTCTCCATTCACACTCCTGCCCGCTCCCTGCGCTCGGCCAACGACCGCCGCCTCTCCTTCACTCTTATCACCTCTTCCCACTCCAGAATCCAAGACTTTTCCCGTGCTGCCCCCCTTCTCTGGAACAACCTCCCGCGTTCCATCCGTCTCTCTCCTACTCTGTGCTCCTTCAAATGTGCACTCAAAACTCACCTCTTCCTCAAAGTCTACCAACCATCTACTTAACCCCCATCTCCTCCCTTTGCTCGTCCTCCCTTCTCTCCTCTTGCCTCAACTGGCTCCTCTTATGCCTGGTCTGTTTACCCTCCCTTAGGATGTAAGCTCGTATGAGCAGGGCCCCCTCCCCTCCTGTCTCCATACCTGTTCTTCCGCTCCGTCTTTACTGCATATGACTGCCCGGAGTTTCTGAAGTATTGGTATTTTTTGTTCATTGTTCTGTATGGTTTTACCCTGTATAGTCTACTGTTAGTAGTGTGTGCGGCGCTGCGGATACCTTGTGGCGCCTAACAAATAAATGATAATAATAATAATAATAATAATATAAGTCAACGACTGGTCTTCTGCTAATATAAGGTTGATTTACAGGTCTTCCGTTAACTAATAACAGCAACATGATACACCTATAGTTCCCCAAATCTGTCCTTATGTTTCTGTGCAAGTGACTCACAGGGAAGTGTGACCCTCACTGTGATCATATTACCCCATGGACTCAGCCCATAACATCAATAAAAACTGGAAAATGATGAGATCTAATGATCCCGATGCCCTGAGAAACAGGTGGTTGGATCCACTTATCAATTATAAACCGTTTATCAAGTATAACGCTTAGGTGCTCTGTGTCTAGGGAGACACGGCTCACCAGACCATACCAACAGAGCCTGTGGCTACACAGCTGTAGGGGAACTACAATTCCAGCATGCACTGCCAGTTTGCCCTAGCCTGTATAGAGGATGCCACGTGTCCTATAATGCACCTGGGGAATGACAGCAGACATTGCCCAGATCACCACTTCACAGTCTGAGACAGAACGCTCCAGCTGATGGGCCTGTTATAATTATTAAGTAAATAGTCTGGAAAATATAACATTTCATTTAATCTATAACTGATATTATTTGCATCAGTTTTACAGCAGAGTTTCGCTGATAATACCCTCTATAGCAAACAAGGGGCGTTAATTCTGAGATTTAAACCTTTCAATGTTATTTGAGAACGACAGGACCTTGGGCGCCCCGGGGGCCCTCACATCCCTAGATTATGCATTGTGAATTATAAATTGCAATTCCGTTTAAATAATTCAATTCCTTGTCAAGAAGATGCCAAGAATGGCGGCAATACAATGTACGCAAATCCCTTCACAACACTGAGCAGAACTATTATAGTCACACAGCTCAGAGATCTGAGGATGGAAATAGTAACATCAGAAATGAACAAGAGGTGGGAGGTGTGAGCGCAGCAGAGAGCGCTCTGTATAGTGAGACGTGAGGTGTGAGAGCAGCAGAGAGTGCTCTGTATAGTGAGACGTGAGGTGTGAGCCCGGCAGCAGAGAGTGCTCTGTATAGTGAGACGTGAGGTGTGAGCCCGGCAGCAGAGAGTGCTCTGTGTAGTGAGACGTGAGGTGTCGAGCGCAGCAGAGTGCTCTGTATAGTGAGACGTGAGGTGTGAGCGCAGCAGAGAGTGCTCTGTATAGTGAGACGTGAGCTGTGAGCGCAGCAGAGTGGCTCTGTATAGTGAGACGTGAGGTGTGAGCGCAGCAGAGAGTGCTCTGTATAGTGAGACGTGAGGTGTGAGCGCAGCAGAGTGCTCTGTATAGTGAGACGTGAGGTGTGAGCGCAGCAGAGAGTGCTCTGTATAGTGAGACGTGAGCTGTGAGCACAGCAGAGTGCTCTGTATAGTGAGACGTGAGGTGTGAGCGCAGCAGAGAGTGCTCTGTATAGTGAGACGTGAGGTGTGAGCGCAGCAGAGAGTGCTCTGTATAGTGAGACGTGAGGTGTGAGTGCAGCAGAGAGTGCTCTGTATAGTGAGACGTGAGGTGTGAGCGCAGCAGAGAGTGCTCTGTATAGTGAGACGTGAGGTGTGAGCCCGGCAGAGAGTGCTCTGTATAGTGAGACGTGAGGTGTGAGCGCAGCAGAGAGTGCTCTGTATAGTGAGACGTGAGGTTGTGAGCGCAGCAGAGAGTGCTCTGTATAGTGAGACGTGAGGTGTGAGCGCAGCAGAGAGTGCTCTGTATAGTGAGACGTGAGGTGTGAGCCCGGCAGAGTGCTCTGTATAGTGAGACGTGAGGTGTGAGCGCAGCAGAGAGTGCTCTGTATAGTGAGACGTGAGGTAGTGAGCGCAGCAGAGAGTGCTCTGTATAGTGAGACGTGAGGTGTGAGCGCAGCAGAGAGTGCTCTGTATAGTGAGACGTGAGGTGTGAGCGCAGCAGAGAGTGCTCTGTATAGTGAGACGTGAGGTGTGAGCGCAGCAGAGAGTGCTCTGTATAGTGAGACGTGAGGTGTGAGCACAGCAGAGAGTGCTCTGTATAGTGAGACGTGAGGTGTGAGCGCAGCAGAGAGTGCTCTGTATAGTGAGACGTGAGGTGTGAGCGCAGCAGAGAGTGCTCTGTATAGTGAGACGTGAGGTGGTGAGCACAGCAGAGAGTGCTCTGTATAGTGAGACGTGAGGTGTGAGCCCGGCAGCAGAGAGTGCTCTGTATAGTGAGACGTGAGGTGTGAGCGCAGCAGAGAGTGCTCTGTATAGTGAGACGTGAGGTGTGAGCACAGCAGAGAGTGCTCTGTGTAGTGAGACGTGAGGTGTGAGAGCAGCAGAGAGTGCTCTGTATAGTGAGACGTGAGGTGTGAGCGCAGCAGAGAGTGCTCTGTATAGTGAGACGTGAGGTGTGAGCGCAGCAGAGAGTGCTCTGTATAGTGAGACGTGAGGTGTGAGCGCAGCAGAGAGTGCTCTGTATAGTGAGACGTGAGGTGTTAGCGCAGCAGAGAGTGCTCTGTATAGTGAGACGTGAGGTGTGAGCGCAGACAGAGAGTGCTCTGTATAGTGAGACGTGAGGTGTGAGCCCGGCAGAGTGCTCTGTATAGTGAGACGTGAGGTGTGAGCGCAGCAGAGAGTGCTCTGTATAGTGAGACGTGAGGTGTGAGCCCGGCAGAGTGCTCTGTATAGTGAGACGTGAGGTGTGAGCGCAGCAGAGAGTGCTCTGTATAGTGAGACGTGAGGTGTGATGCGCAGCAGAGAGCGCTCTGTATAGTGAGACGTGAGGTGTGAGCGCAGCAGAGAGTGCTCTGTATAGTGAGACGTGAGGTGTGAGCGCAGCAGAGAGTGCTCTGTATAGTGAGACGTGAGGTGTGAGCGCAGCAGAGAGTGCTCTGTATAGTGAGACGTGAGGTGTGAGCGCAGCAGAGAGTGCTCTGTATAGTGAGACGTGAGGTGTGAGCGCAGCAGAGAGTGCTCTGTATAGTGAGACGTGAGGTGTGAGCGCAGCAGAGAGTGCTCTGTATAGTGAGACGTGAGGTGTGAGCACAGCAGAGAGTGCTCTGTATAGTGAGACGTGAGGTTGTGAGCGCAGCAGAGAGTGCTCTGTATAGTGAGACGTGAGGTGTGAGCGCAGCAGAGAGTGCTCTGTATAGTGAGACGTGAGGTGTGAGCACAGCAGAGAGTGCTCTGTATAGTGAGACGTGAGGTGTGAGCCCGGGCAGCAGAGAGTGCTCTGTATAGTGAGACGTGAGGTGTGAGCGCAGCAGAGAGTGCTCTGTATAGTGAGACGTGAGGTGTGAGCGCAGCAGAGAGTGCTCTGTATAGTGAGACGTGAGGTGTGAGCGCAGCAGAGAGTGCTCTGTATAGTGAGACGTGAGGTGTGAGCCCCGCAGAGAGTGCTCTGTATAGTGAGACGTGAGGTGTGAGCGCAGCAGAGAGTGCTCTGTATAGTGAGACGTGAGGTGTGAGCGCAGCAGAGTGCTCTGTATAGTGAGACGTGAGGTGTGAGTGCAGCAGAGAGTGCTCTGTATAGTGAGACGTGAGGTTGTGAGCGCAGCAGAGAGTGCTCTGTATAGTGAGACGTGAGGTGTGAGCGCAGCAGAGTGCTCTGTATAGTGAGACGTGAGGTGTGAGTGCAGCAGAGAGTGCTCTGTATAGTGAGACGTGAGGTGTGAGCGCAGCAGAGAGTGCTCTGTATAGTGAGACGTGAGGTGTCGAGCGCAGCAGAGAGTGCTCTGTATAGTGAGACGTGAGGTGTGAGCGCAGCAGAGAGTGCTCTGTATAGTGAGACGTGAGGTGTGAGCACAGCAGAGAGTGCTCTGTATAGTGAGACGTGAGGTGTGAGCCCGGCAGCAGAGAGTGCTCTGTATAGTGAGACGTGAGGTGTGAGCGCAGCAGAGAGTGCTCTGTATAGTGAGACGTGAGGTGTGAGCGCAGCAGAGAGTGCTCTGTATAGTGAGACGTGAGGTGTGAGCGCAGCAGAGAGTGCTCTGTATAGTGAGACGTGAGGTGTGAGCCCCGCAGAGAGTGCTCTGTATAGTGAGACGTGAGGTGTGAGCGCAGCAGAGAGTGCTCTGTATAGTGAGACGTGAGGTGTGAGCGCAGCAGAGTGCTCTGTATAGTGAGACGTGAGGTGTGAGTGCAGCAGAGAGTGCTCTGTATAGTGAGACGTGAGGTGTGAGCGCAGCAGAGAGTGCTCTGTATAGTGAGACGTGAGGTGTGAGTGCAGCAGAGAGTGCTCTGTATAGTGAGACGTGAGGTGTGAGCGCAGCAGAGAGTGCTCTGTATAGTGAGACGTGAGGTGTTAGCGCAGCAGAGAGTGCTCTGTATAGTGAGACGTGAGGTGTGAGCGCAGCAGAGAGTGCTCTGTATAGTGAGACGTGAGGTGTGAGCGCAGCAGAGAGTGCTCTGTATAGTGAGACGTGAGGTGTGAGTGCAGCAGAGAGTGCTCTGTATAGTGAGACGTGAGGTGTGAGCGCAGCAGAGAGTGCTCTGTATAGTGAGACGTGAGGTAGTGAGTGCAGAGAGTGCTCTGTATAGTGAGACGTGAGGTGTGAGCGCAGCAGAGTGCTCTGTATAGTGAGACGTGAGATGTGAGCGCAGCAGAGAGTGCTCTGTATAGTGAGACGTGAGGTGTGAGCGCAGCAGAGAGTGCTCTGTATAGTGAGACGTGAGGTGTGAGTGCAGAGAGTGCTCTGTATAGTGAGACGTGAGGTGTGAGCGCAGCAGAGAGTGCTCTGTATAGTGAGACGTGAGGTGTGAGTGCAGCAGAGAGTGCTCTGTATAGTGAGACGTGAGGTGTGAGCGCAGCAGAGAGTGCTCTGTATAGTGAGACGTGAGGTGGTGAGCGCAGCAGAGAGCGCTCTGTATAGTGAGACGTGAGGTGTGAGCGCAGCAGAGAGCGCTCTGGTATAGTGAGTGACGTGAGGGTGGTGTAGCGCAGCAGAGAGCGCTCTGTATAGTGGGACGTGAGGTGTGAGCGCAGCAGAGAGTGCTCTGTATAGTGAGACGTGAGGTGTGAGCGCAGCAGAGTGCTCTGTATAGTGAGACGTGAGGTGTGAGTGCAGCAGAGAGTGCTCTGTATAGTGAGACGTGAGGTGTGAGCGCAGCAGAGAGTGCTCTGTATAGTGAGACGTGGAGGTGTGAGTGCAGCAGAGAGTGCTCTGTATAGTGAGACGTGAGGTGTGAGCGCAGCAGAGAGTGCTCTGTATAGTGAGACGTGAGGTGTTAGCGCAGCAGAGAGTGCTCTGTATAGTGAGACGTGAGGTGTGAGCGCAGCAGAGAGTGCTCTGTATAGTGAGACGTGAGGTGTGAGCGCAGCAGAGAGCGCTCTGTATAGTGAGACGTGAGGTGTGAGCGCAGCAGAGAGTGCTCTGTATAGTGAGACGTGAGGTGTGAGCGCAGCAGAGAGTGCTCTGTATAGTGAGACGTGAGGTGTGAGCGCAGCAGAGAGTGCTCTGTATAGTGAGACGTGAGGTGTGAGCGCAGCAGAGAGTGCTCTGTATAGTGAGACGTGAGGTGTGAGCGCAGCAGAGAGTGCTCTGTATAGTGAGACGTGAGGTTGTGAGCCCCGCAGAGAGTGCTCTGTATAGTGAGACGTGAGGTGTGTGAGCGCAGCAGAGAGTGCTCTGTATAGTGAGACGTGAGGTGTGAGCGCAGGCAGAGTGCTCTGTATAGTGAGACGTGAGGTGTGAGTGCAGCAGAGAGTGCTCTGTATAGTGAGACGTGAGGTGTGAGCGCAGCAGAGAGTGCTCTGTATAGTGAGACGTGAGGTGTGAGTGCAGCAGAGAGTGCTCTGTATAGTGAGACGTGAGGTGTGAGCGCAGCAGAGAGTGCTCTGTATAGTGAGACGTGAGGTGTTAGCGCAGCAGAGAGTGCTCTGTATAGTGAGACGTGAGGTGTGAGCGCAGCAGAGAGTGCTCTGTATAGTGAGACGTGAGGTGTGAGCGCAGCAGAGAGTGCTCTGTATAGTGAGACGTGAGGTGTGAGTGCAGCAGAGAGTGCTCTGTATAGTGAGACGTGAGGTGTGAGCGCAGCAGAGAGTGCTCTGTATAGTGAGACGTGAGGTGTGAGTGCAGAGAGTGCTCTGTATAGTGAGACGTGAGGTGTGAGCGCAGCAGAGTGCTCTGTATAGTGAGACGTGAGATGTGAGCGCAGCAGAGAGTGCTCTGTATAGTGAGACGTGAGGTGTGAGCGCAGCAGAGAGTGCTCTGTATAGTGAGACGTGAGGTGTGAGTGCAGAGAGTGCTCTGTATAGTGAGACGTGAGGTTGTGAGCGCAGCAGAGAGTGCTCTGTATAGTGAGACGTGAGGTGTGAGTGCAGCAGAGAGTGCTCTGTATAGTGAGACGTGAGGTGTGAGCGCAGCAGAGAGTGCTCTGTATAGTGAGACGTGAGGTGTGAGCGCAGCAGAGAGCGCTCTGTATAGTGAGACGTGAGGTGTGAGCGCAGCAGAGAGCGCTCTGTATAGTGAGACGTGAGGTGTGAGCGCAGCAGAGAGCGCTCTGTATAGTGGGACGTGAGGTGTGAGCGCAGCAGAGAGTGCTCTGTATAGTGAGACGTGAGGTGTGAGCGCAGCAGAGTGGCTCTGTATAGTGAGACGTGAGGTGTGAGCGCAGCAGAGAGTGCTCTGTATAGTGAGACGTGAGGTGTGAGCGCAGCAGAGAGTGCTCTGTATAGTGAGACGTGAGGTGTGAGCGCAGCAGAGAGTGCTCTGTATAGTGAGACGTGAGGTGTGAGCGCAGCAGAGAGTGCTCTGTATAGTGAGACGTGAGCTGTGAGCGCAGCAGAGAGTGCTCTGTATAGTGAGACGTGAGGTGTGAGCGCAGCAGAGAGTGCTCTGTATAGTGAGACGTGAGGTGTGAGCGCAGCAGAGAGTGCTCTGTATAGTGAGACGTGAGGTGTGAGCGCAGCAGAGAGTGCTCTGTATAGTGAGACGTGAGGTGTTAGCGCAGCAGAGAGTGCTCTGTATAGTGAGACGTGAGGTGTGAGCACAGCAGAGAGTGCTCTGTGTAGTGAGACGTGAGGTGTGAGAGCAGCAGAGAGTGCTCTGTATAGTGAGACGTGAGGTGTGAGCGCAGCAGAGAGTGCTCTGTATAGTGAGACGTGAGGGTGAGCGCAGCAGAGAGTGCTCTGTATAGTGAGACGTGAGGTGTGAGAGCAGCAGAGAGTGCTCCTGTATAGTGAGACGTGAGGTGTGAGCGCAGCAGAGAGTGCTCTGTATAGTGAGACGTGAGGTGTGAGCGCAGCAGAGAGTGCTCTGTATAGTGAGACGTGAGGTGTGAGCGCAGCAGAGAGTGCTCTGTATAGTGAGACGTGAGGTGTGAGCGCAGCAGAGAGTGCTCTGTATAGTGAGACGTGAGGTGTGAGCGCAGCAGAGAGTGCTCTGTATAGTGAGACGTGAGGTGTGAGCGCAGCAGAGAGCGCTCTGTATAGTGAGACGTGAGGTGTGAGCGCAGCAGAGAGCGCTCTGTATAGTGAGACGTGAGGTGTGAGCGCAGCAGAGAGCGCTCTGTATAGTGAGACGTGAGGTGTGAGCGCAGCAGAGAGCGCTCTGTATAGTGAGACGTGAGGTGTGAGCGCAGCAGAGAGCGCTCTGTATAGTGAGACGTGAGGTGTGAGCGCAGCAGAGAGCGCTCTGTATAGTGAGACGTGAGGTGTGAGCGCAGCAGAGAGTGCTCTGTATAGTGAGAGAGGTGAGGTGTGAGCGCAGCAGAGAGTGCTCTGTATAGTGAGACGTGAGGTGTGAGAGCAGCAGAGAGTGCTCTGTATAGTGAGACGTGAGGTGTAAGCACAGCAGAGAGTGCTCTGTATAGTGAGACGTGAGGTGTGAGCGCAGCAGAGAGTGCTCTGTATAGTGAGACGTGAGGTGTGAGCGCAGCAGAGAGTGCTCTGTATAGTGAGACGTGAGGTGTAAGCACAGCAGAGAGTGCTCTGTATAGTGAGACGTGAGGTGTGAGCGCAGCAGAGAGTGCTCTGTATAGTGAGACGTGAGGTGTGAGCGCAGCAGAGAGTGCTCTGTATAGTGAGACGTGAGGTGTGAGCGCAGGCAGAGAGTGCTCTGTATAGTGAGACGTGAGATGTGAGCGCAGCAGAGTGTGCTCTGTATAGTGAGACGTGAGGTGTGAGGCAGCAGAGAGTGCTCTGTATAGTGAGACGTGAGGTGTGAGCGCAGCAGAGAGTGCTCTGTATAGTGAGACGTGAGGTGTGAGCGCAGCAGAGAGTGCTCTGTATAGTGAGACGTGAGGTGTGAGCGCAGCAGAGAGTGCTCTGTATAGTGAGACGTGAGGTGTGAGCGCAGCAGAGAGTGCTCTGTATAGTGAGACGTGAGGTGTGAGCCGCAGCAGAGAGCGCTCTGTATAGTGAGACGTGAGGTGTGAGCGCAGCAGAGAGCGCTCTGTATAGTGAGACGTGAGGTGTGAGCGCAGCAGAGAGTGCTCTGTATAGTGAGACGTGAGGTGTGAGCGCAGCAGAGAGCGCTCTGTATAGTGAGACGTGAGGTGTGAGCGCAGCAGAGAGCGCTCTGTATAGTGAGACGTGAGGTGTGAGCGCAGCAGAGAGTGCTCTGTATAGTGAGACGTGAGGTGTGAGCGCAGCAGAGAGTGCTCTGTATAGTGAGACGTGAGGTGTGAGCGCAGCAGAGAGTGCTCTGTATAGTGAGACGTGAGGTGTGAGCGCAGCAGAGAGCGCTCTGTATAGTGAGACGTGAGGTGTGAGCGCAGCAGAGAGTGCTCTGTATAGTGAGACGTGAGGTGTGAGTGCAGCAGAGAGTGCTCTGTATAGTGAGACGTGAGGTGTGAGCGCAGCAGAGAGTGCTCTGTATAGTGAGACGTGAGGTGTGAGTGCAGAGAGTGCTCTGTATAGTGAGACGTGAGGTGTGAGCGCAGCAGAGTGCTCTGTATAGTGAGACGTGAGATGTGAGCGCAGCAGAGAGTGCTCTGTATAGTGAGACGTGAGGTGTGAGCGCAGCAGAGAGTGCTCTGTATAGTGAGACGTGAGGTGTGAGTGCAGAGAGTGCTCTGTATAGTGAGACGTGAGGTGTGAGCGCAGCAGAGAGTGCTCTGTATAAGTGAGACGTGAGGTGTGAGTGCAGCAGAGAGTGCTCTGTATAGTGAGACGTGAGGTGTGAGCGCAGCAGAGAGTGCTCTGTATAGTGAGACGTGAGGTGTGAGCGCAGCAGAGAGCGCTCTGTATAGTGAGACGTGAGGTGTGAGCGCAGCAGAGAGCGCTCTGTATAGTGAGACGTGAGGTGTGAGCGCAGCAGAGAGCGCTCTGTATAGTGGGACGTGAGGTGTGAGCGCAGCAGAGAGTGCTCTGTATAGTGAGAACGTGAGGTGTGAGCGCAGCAGAGTGCTCTGTATAGTGAGACGTGAGGTGTGAGCGCAGCAGAGAGTGCTCTGTATAGTGAGACGTGAGGTGTGAGCGCAGCAGAGAGTGCTCTGTATAGTGAGACGTTGAGGTGTGAGCGCAGCAGGAGAGTGCTCTGTATAGTGAGACGTGAGGTGTGAGCGCAGCAGAGAGTGCTCTGTATAGTGAGACGTGAGCTGTGAGCGCAGCAGAGAGTGCTCTGTATAGTGAGACGTGAGGTGTGAGCGCAGCAGAGAGTGCTCTGTATAGTGAGACGTGAGGTGTGAGCGCAGCAGAGAGTGCTCTGTATAGTGAGACGTGAGGTGTTAGCGCAGCAGAGAGTGCTCTGTATAGTGAGACGTGAGGTGTGAGCACAGCAGAGAGTGCTCTGTGTAGTGAGACGTGAGGTGTGAGAGCAGCAGAGAGTGCTCTGTATAGTGAGACGGAGGTGTGAGCGCAGCAGAGAGTGCTCTGTATAGTGAGACGTGAGGTGTGAGCGCAAGCAGAGAGTGCTCTGTATAGTGAGACGTGAGGTGTGAGAGCAGCAGAGAGTGCTCTGTATAGTGAGACGTGAGGTGTGAGCGCAGCAGAGAGTGCTCTGTATAGTGAGACGTGAGGTGTGAGCGCAGCAGAGAGTGCTCTGTATAGTGGAGCGTGAGGTGTGAGCGCAGCAGAGAGTGCTCTGTATAGTGAGACGTGAGGTGTGAGCGCAGCAGAGAGTGCTCTGTATAGTGAGACGTGAGGTGTGAGCGCAGCAGAGAGTGCTCTGTATAGTGAGACGTGAGGTGTGAGCGCAGCAGAGAGTGCTCTGTATAGGGTGAGACGTGAGGTGTGAGCGCAGCAGAGAGCGCTCTGTATAGTGAGACGTGAGGTGTGAGCGCAGCAGAGAGCGCTCTGTATAGTGAGACGTGAGGTGTGAGCGCAGCAGAGAGTGCTCTGTATAGTGAGACGTGAGGTGTGAGCGCAGCAGAGAGCGCTCTGTATAGTGAGACGTGAGGTGTGAGCGCAGCAGAGAGCGCTCTGTATAGTGAGACGTGAGGTGTGAGCGCAGCAGAGAGTGCTCTGTATAGTGAGACGTGAGGTGTGGAGCGCAGCAGAGAGTGCTCTGTATAGTGAGACGTGAGGTGTGAGAGCAGCAGAGAGTGCTCTGTATAGTGAGACGTGAGGTGTAAGCACAGCAGAGAGTGCTCTGTATAGTGAGACGTGAGGTGTGAGCGCAGCAGAGAGTGCTCTGTATAGTGAGACGTGAGGTGTGAGCGCAGCAGAGAGTGCTCTGTATAGTGAGACGTGAGGTGTAAGCACAGCAGAGAGTGCTCTGTATAGTGAGACGTGAGGTGTGAGCGCAGCAGAGAGTGCTCTGTATAGTGAGACGTGAGGTGTGAGCGCAGCAGAGAGTGCTCTGTATAGTGAGACGTGAGGTGTGAGCGCAGCAGAGAGTGCTCTGTATAGTGAGACGTGAGATGTGAGCGCAGCAGAGTGTGCTCTGTATAGTGAGACGTGAGGTGTGAAGTGCAGCAGAGAGTGCTCTGTATAGTGAGACGTGAGGTGTGAGCGCAGCAGAGAGTGCTCTGTATAGTGAGACGTGAGGTGTGAGCGCAGCAGAGAGTGCTCTGTATAGTGAGACGTGAGGTGTGAGCGCAGCAGAGAGTGCTCTGTATAGTGAGACGTGAGGTGTGTGAGCGCAGCAGAGAGTGCTCTGTATAGTGAGACGTGAGGTGTGAGCGCAGCAGAGAGCGCTCTGTATAGTGAGACGTGAGGTGTGAGCGCAGCAGAGAGCGCTCTGTATAGTGAGACGTGAGGTGTGAGCGCAGCAGAGAGTGCTCTGTATAGTGAGACGTGGAGGTGTGAGCGCAGCAGAGAGTGCTCTGTATAGTGAGACTGAGGTGTGAGCGCAGCAGAGAGCGCTCTGTATAGTGAGACGTGAGGTGTAAGCGCAGCAGAGAGTGCTCTGTATAGTGAGACGTGAGGTGTGAGCGCAGCAGAGAGTGCTCTGTATAGTGAGACGTGAGGTGTGAGCGCAGCAGAGAGTGCTCTGTATAGTGAGACGTGAGGTGTGAGCGCAGCAGAGAGTGCTCTGTATAGTGAGACGTGAGGTGTGAGCGCAGCAGAGAGTGCTCTGTATAGTGAGACGTGAGGTGTGAGCGCAGCAGAGAGTGCTCTGTATAGTGAGACGTGAGGTTGTGAGCGCAGCAGAGAGTGCTCTGTATAGTGAGACGTGAGGTGTGAGCTCAGCAGAGAGTGCTCTGTATAGTGAGACGTGAGGTGTGAGCGCAGCAGAGAGTGCTCTGTATAGTGAGACGTGAGGTGTGAGCGCAGCAGAGAGTGCTCTGTATAGTGAGACGTGAGGTGTGAGCGCAGCAGAGAGTGCTCTGTATAGTGAGACGTGAGGTGTGAGCGCAGCAGAGAGTGCTCTGTATAGTGAGACGTGAGGGTGTGAGTGCTCTGTATAGTGAGACGTGAGGTGTGAGCGCAGCAGAGAGTGCTCTGTATAGTGAGACGTGAGGTGTGAGCGCAGCAGAGAGTGCTCTGTATAGTGAGACGTGAGGTGTGAGACCGGCAGCAGAGAGTGTTCTGTATAGTGAGACGTGAGGTGTAACCCGGCAGCAGAGAGTGCTCTGTATAGTGAGACGTGAGGTGTGAGCGCAGCAGAGAGTGCTCTGTATAGTGAGACGTGAGGTGTGAGCGCAGCAGAGAGTGCTCTGTATAGTGAGACGTGAGGTGTGAGCGCAGCAGAGAGTGCTCTGTATAGTGAGACGTGAGGTGTGAGCGCAGCAGAGAGTGCTCTGTATAGTGAGACGTGAGGTAGTGAGTGCAGCAGAGAGTGCTCTGTATAGTGAGACGTGAGGTGTGAGCGCAGCAGAGAGTGCTCTGTATAGTGAGACGTGAGGTGTTAGCGCAGCAGAGAGTGCTCTGTATAGTGAGACGTGAGGTGTGAGCGCAGCAGAGAGTGCTCTGTATAGTGAGACGTGAGGTGGTGAGCGCAGCAGAGAGTGCTCTGTATAGTGAGACGTGAGGTGTGAGCGCAGCAGGAGTGCTCTGTATAGTGAGACGTGAGGTGTTAGCGCAGCAGAGAGTGCTCTGTATAGTGAGACGTGAGATGTGAGCGCAGCAGAGAGTGCTCTGTATAGTGAGACGTGAGGTGTGAGAGCAGCAGAGAGTGCTCTGTATAGTGAGACGTGAGGTGTGAGAGCAGCAGAGAGTGCTCTGTATAGTGAGACGTGAGGTGTGAGCGCAGCAGAGAGTGCTCTGTATAGTGAGACGTGAGGTGTGAGCGCAGCAGAGAGTGCTCTGTATAGTGAGACGTGAGGTGTGAGAGCAGCAGAGAGTGCTCTGTATAGTGAGACGTGAGGTGTGAGCGCAGCAGAGAGTGCTCTGTATAGTGAGACGTGAGGTGTGAGCGCAGCAGAGAGTGCTCTGTATAGTGAGACGTGAGGTGTGAGAGCAGCAGAGAGTGCTCTGTATAGTGAGACGTGAGGTGTGAGCGCAGCAGAGAGTGCTCTGTATAGTGAGACGTGAGGTGTGAGCCCGCAGAGAGCGCTCTGTATAGTGAGACGTGAGGTGTGAGCACAGCAGAGAGTGCTCTGTATAGTGAGACGTGAGGTGTGAGCCCGGCAGAGAGTGCTCTGTATAGTGAGACGTGAGGTGTGAGCGCAGCAGAGAGTGCTCTGTATAGTGAGACGTGAGGTGTGAGCGCAGCAGAGAGTGCTCTGTATAGTGAGACGTGAGGTGTGAGCGCAGCAGAGAGTGCTCTGTATAGTGAGACGTGAGGTGTGAGCGCAGCAGAGAGTGCTCTGTATAGTGAGACGTGAGGTGTGAGCGCAGCAGAGAGTGCTCTGTATAGTGAGACGTGAGGTGTGAGTGCAGCAGAGAGTGCTCTGTATAGTGAGACGTGAGGTGTGAGCGCAGCAGAGAGTGCTCTGTATAGTGAGACGTGAGGTGTAAGCACAGCAGAGAGTGCTCTGTATAGTGAGACGTGAGGTGTGAGCGCAGCAGAGAGTGCTCTGTATAGTGAGACGTGAGGTGTTAGCGCAGCAGAGAGTGCTCTGTATAGTGAGACGTGAGGTGTGAGCGCGGCAGAGAGTGCTCTGTATAGTGAGACGTGAGGTGTGAGCGCAGCAGAGAGTGCTCTGTATAGTGAGACGTGAGGTGTTAGCGCAGCAGAGAGTGCTCTGTATAGTGAGACGTGAGGTGTTAGCGCAGCAGAGAGTGCTCTGTATAGTGAGACGTGAGGTGTGAGCGCAGCAGAGAGTGCTCTGTATAGTGAGACGTGAGGTGTGAGCGCAGCAGAGAGTGCTCTGTATAGTGAGACGTGAGGTGTGAGCGCAGCAGAGAGTGCTCTGTATAGTGAGACGTGAGGTGTTAGCGCAGCAGAGAGTGCTCTGTATAGTGAGACGTGAGGTGTGAGCGCAGCAGAGAGTGCTCTGTATAGTGAGACGTGAGGTGTGAGCGCAGCAGAGAGCGCTCTGTATAGCGAGACGTGAGGTGTGAGCGCAGCAGAGAGCGCTCTGTATAGTGAGACGTGAGGTGTGAGCGCAGCAGAGAGCGCTCTGTATAGTGAGACGTGAGGTGTGAGCGCAGCAGAGAGTGCTCTGTATAGTGAGACGTGAGGTGTGAGCGCAGCAGAGAGCGCTCTGTATAGTGAGACGTGAGGTGTGAGCGCAGCAGAGAGTGCTCTGTATAGTGAGACGTGAGGTGTGAGAGCAGCAGAGAGTGCTCTGTATAGTGAGACGTGAGGTGTTAGCGCAGCAGAGAGTGCTCTGTATAGTGAGACGTGAGGTGTGAGCGCAGCAGAGAGTGCTCTGTATAGTGAGACGTGAGGTGTGAGCGCAGCAGAGAGTGCTCTGTATAGTGAGACGTGAGGTGTGAGCGCAGCAGAGAGTGCTCTGTATAGTGAGACGTGAGGTGTGAGCGCAGCAGAGAGTGCTCTGTATAGTGAGACGTGAGGTGTGAGCGCAGCAGAGAGTGCTCTGTATAGTGAGACGTGAGGTGTAAGCGCAGCAGAGAGTGCTCTGTATAGTGAGACGTGAGGTGTGAGCCCGGCAGAGAGTGCTCTGTATAGTGAGACGTGAGGTGTTAGCGCAGCAGAGAGTGCTCTGTATAGTGAGACGTGAGGTGTGAGCGCAGCAGAGAGTGCTCTGTATAGTGAGACGTGAGGTGTGAGCGCAGCAGAGAGTGCTCTGTATAGTGAGACGAGAGGTGTGAGCGCAGCAGAGAGTGCTCTGTATAGTGAGACGTGAGGTGTGAGCGCAGCAGAGAGTGCTCTGTATAGTGAGACGTGAGGTGTGAGCGCAGCAGAGAGTGCTCTGTATAGTGAGACGTGAGGTGTGAGCGCAGCAGAGAGTGCTCTGTATAGTGAGACGTGAGGTGTGAGCGCAGCAGAGAGTGCTCTGTATAGTGAGACGTGAGGTGTGAGCGCAGCAGAGAGTGCTCTGTATAGTGAGACGTGAGGTGTGAGCGCAGCAGAGAGTGCTCTGTATAGTGAGACGTGAGGTGTAAGCGCAGCAGAGAGTGCTCTGTATAGTGAGACGTGAGGTGTGAGCGCAGCAGAGAGCGCTCTGTATAGTGAGACGTGAGGTGTGAGCGCAGCAGAGAGCGCTCTGTATAGTGAGACGTGAGGTGTGAGCGCAGCAGAGAGTGCTCTGTATAGTGAGACGTGAGGTGTGAGCGCAGCAGAGAGTGCTCTGTATAGTGAGACGTGAGGTGTGAGCGCAGCAGAGAGTGCTCTGTATAGTGAGACGTGAGGTGTGAGCGCAGCAGAGAGTGCTCTGTATAGTGAGACGTGAGGTGTAAGCGCAGCAGAGAGTGCTCTGTATAGTGAGACGTGAGGTGTGAGCGCAGCAGAGAGCGCTCTGTATAGTGAGACGTGAGGTGTGAGCGCAGCAGAGAGCGCTCTGTATAGTGAGACGTGAGGTGTGAGCGCAGCAGAGAGTGCTCTGTATAGTGAGACGTGAGGTGTGAGCGCAGCAGAGAGTGCTCTGTATAGTGAGACGTGAGGTGTGAGCGCAGCAGAGAGTGCTCTGTATAGTGAGACGTGAGGTGTAAGCACAGCAGAGAGTGCTCTGTATAGTGAGACGTGAGGTGTGAGCGCAGCAGAGAGTGCTCTGTATAGTGAGACGTGAGGTGTGAGCGCAGCAGAGAGTGCTCTGTATAGTGAGACGTGAGGTGTGAGCGCAGCAGAGAGTGCTCTGTATAGTGAGACGTGAGGTGTGAGAGCAGCAGAGAGTGCTCTGTATAGTGAGACGTGAGGTGTGAGCGCAGCAGAGAGTGCTCTGTATAGTGAGACGTGAGGTGTGAGCGCAGCAGAGAGTGCTCTGTATAGTGAGACGTGAGGTGTGAGAGCAGCAGAGAGTGCTCTGTATAGTGAGACGTGAGGTGTGAGCGCAGCAGAGAGTGCTCTGTATAGTGAGACGTGAGGTGTGAGCCCGGCAGAGAGCGCTCTGTATAGTGAGACGTGAGGTGTGAGCACAGCAGAGAGTGCTCTGTATAGTGAGACGTGAGGTGTGAGCCCGGCAGAGAGTGCTCTGTATAGTGAGACGTGAGGTGTGAGCGCAGCAGAGAGTGCTCTGTATAGTGAGACGTGAGGTGTTAGCGCAGCAGAGAGTGCTCTGTATAGTGAGACGTGAGGTGTTAGCGCAGCAGAGAGTGCTCTGTATAGTGAGACGTGAGGTGTGAGCGCAGCAGAGAGTGCTCTGTATAGTGAGACGTGAGGTGTGAGCGCAGCAGAGAGTGCTCTGTATAGTGAGACGTGAGGTGTGAGCGCAGCAGAGAGTGCTCTGTATAGTGAGACGTGAGGTGTGAGTGCAGAGAGTGCTCTGTATAGTGAGACGTGAGGTGTGAGCGCAGCAGAGAGTGCTCTGTATAGTGAGACGTGAGGTGTGAGCGCAGCAGAGAGTGCTCTGTATAGTGAGACGTGAGGTGTGAGCGCAGCAGAGAGCGCTCTGTATAGCGAGACGTGAGGTGTGAGCGCAGCAGAGAGCGCTCTGTATAGTGAGACGTGAGGTGTGAGCGCAGCAGAGAGCGCTCTGTATAGTGAGACGTGAGGTGTGAGCGCAGCAGAGAGTGCTCTGTATAGTGAGACGTGAGGTGTGAGCGCAGCAGAGAGCGCTCTGTATAGTGAGACGTGAGGTGTGAGCGCAGCAGAGAGTGCTCTGTATAGTGAGACGTGAGGTGTGAGAGCAGCAGAGAGTGCTCTGTATAGTGAGACGTGAGGTGTTAGCGCAGCAGAGAGTGCTCTGTATAGTGAGACGTGAGGTGTGAGCGCAGCAGAGAGTGCTCTGTATAGTGAGACGTGAGGTGTGAGCGCAGCAGAGAGTGCTCTGTATAGTGAGACGTGAGGTGTGAGCGCAGCAGAGAGTGCTCTGTATAGTGAGACGTGAGGTGTGAGCGCAGCAGAGAGTGCTCTGTATAGTGAGACGTGAGGTGTGAGCGCAGCAGAGAGTGCTCTGTATAGTGAGACGTGAGGTGTAAGCGCAGCAGAGAGTGCTCTGTATAGTGAGACGTGAGGTGTGAGCCCGGCAGAGAGTGCTCTGTATAGTGAGACGTGAGGTGTTAGCGCAGCAGAGAGTGCTCTGTATAGTGAGACGTGAGGTGTGAGCGCAGCAGAGAGTGCTCTGTATAGTGAGACGTGAGGTGTGAGCGCAGCAGAGAGTGCTCTGTATAGTGAGACGAGAGGTGTGAGCGCAGCAGAGAGTGCTCTGTATAGTGAGACGTGAGGTGTGAGCGCAGCAGAGAGTGCTCTGTATAGTGAGACGTGAGGTGTGAGCGCAGCAGAGAG
>NC_134408.1:152386944-152501133 GCF_038048845.1 Mixophyes fleayi | reverse complement strand
TGGATATATGTGAGTCTGGCAGAGGGCTCTGTACAGTGTGATGGGTATATGTGAGTCTGGCAGAGAGCTCTGTACAGTGTGATGGGTATATGTGAGTCTGGCAGAGGGTTCTGTACCATGTGATGGGTATATGTGAGTCTGGCAGAGGGCTCTGTACAGTGTGATGGGTATATGTGAGTCTGGCAGAGAGCTCTGTACAGTGTGATGGGTATATGTGAGTCTGGCAGAGCGCTCTGTACAGTGTGATGGGTATATGTGAGTCTGGCAGAGGGTTCTGTACCATGTGATGGGTATATGTGAGTCTGGCAGAGGGCTCTGTACAGTGTGATGGGTATATGTGAGTCTGGCAGAAAGCTCTGTACAGTGTGATGGGTATATGTGAGTCTGGCAGAGAGCTCTGTACAGTGTGATGGGTATATGTGAGTCTAGCAGAGAGCTCTGTACCGTGTGATGGGTATATGTGAGTCTGGCAGAGAGCTCTGTACAGTGTGATGGGTATATGTAAGTCTGGCAGAGAGCTCTGTACACTGTGATGGGTATATGTGAGTCTGGCAGAGAGCTCTGTACAGTGTGATGGGTATATGCGAGTCTGGCAGAAAGCTCTGTACAGTGTGATGGGTATATGTGAGTCTGGCAGAGAGCTCTGTACCGTGTGATGGGTATATGTAAGTCTGGCAGAGAGCTCTGTACACTGTGATGGGTATATGTGAGTCTGGCAGAGAGCTCTGTACAGTGTGATGGGTATATGCGAGTCTGGCAGAAAGCTCTGTACAGTGTGATGGGTATATGTAAGTCTGGCAGAGAGCTCTGTACAGTGTGATGGGTATATGCGAGTCTGGCAGAAAGCTCTGTACAGTGTGATGGGTATATGTGAGTCTGGCAGAGAGCTCTGTACCGTGTGATAGGTATATGTGAGTCTGGCAGAGAGCTCTGTACATTGTGATGGGTATATGTAAGTCTGGCAGAGAGCTCTGTACACTGTGATGGGTATATGTGAGTCTGGCAGAGAGCTCTGTACAGTGTGATGGGTATATGTAAGTCTGGCAGAGAGCTCTGTACACTGTGATGGGTATATGTGAGTCTGGCAGAGAGCTCTGTACAGTGTGATGGGTATATGCGAGTCTGGCAGAAAGCTCTGTACAGTGTGATGGGTATATGTAAGTCTGGCAGAGAGCTCTGTACAGTGTGATGGGTATATGCGAGTCTGGCAGAAAGCTCTGTACAGTGTGATGGGTATATGTGAGTCTGGCAGAGAGCTCTGTACCGTGTGATAGGTATATGTGAGTCTGGCAGAGAGCTCTGTACATTGTGATGGGTATATGTGAGTCTGGCAGAGAGCTCTGTACAGTGTGATGGGTATATGTGAGTCTGGTAGAGAGCTCTGTACAGTGTGATGGGTATATGTGAGTCTGGCAGAGAGCTCTGTACAGTGTGATGGGTATATGTGAGTCTGGCAGAGGGCTCTGTACCATGTGATGGGTATATGTGAGTCTGGCAGAGGGCTCTGTACCATGTGATGGGTATATGTGAGTCTGGCAGAGAGCTCTGTACAGTGTGATGGGTATATGTGAGTCTGGCAGAGAGCTCTGTACAGTGTGATGAGTATATGTGAGTCTGGCAGAGAGCTCTGTACACTGTGATGGGTATATGTGAGTCTGGCAGAGAGCTCTGTACACTGTGATGGGTGTATGTGAGTCTGGCAGAGAGCTCTGTACACTGTGATGGGTATATGTGAGTCTGGCAGAGAGCTCTGTACTGTGTGATGGGTATATGTGAGTCTGGCAGAGAGCTCTGTACACTGTGATGGGTATATGTGAGTCTGGCAGAGAGCTCTGTACAGTGTGATGGGTATATGTGAGTCTGGCAGAGAGCTCTGTACAGTGTGATGGGTATATGTGAGTCTGGCAAAGAGCTCTGTACCGTGTGATGGGTATATGTGAGTCTGGCAGAGGGTTCTGTACTGTGCGATGGGTATATGTGAGTCTGGCAGAGAGCTCTGTACAGTGCAATGGGTATATGTGAGTCTGGCAGAGGGTTCTGTACAGTGCGATAGATATATGTGAGTCTGGCAGAGAGCTCTGTATCGTGTGATGGGTATATGTGAGTCTGGCAGAGGGTTCTGTACAGTGCGATGGGTATATGTGAGTCAGGCAGAGAGCTCTGTATCGTGTGATGGGTATATGTGAGTCTGGCAGAGGGTTCTGTACAGTGCGATGGGTATATGTGAGTCTGGCAGAGGGTTCTGTACAGTGCGATGGGTATATGCGAGTCTGGCAGAGGGTTCTGTACAGTGTGATGGGTATATGTGAGTCTGGCAGAGGGTTCTGTACAGTGCGATGGGTATATGCGAGTCTGGCAGAGGGCTCTGTACAGTGTGATGGGTATATGTAAGTCTGGCAGAGGGTTCTGTACAGTGTGATGGGTATATGCGAGTCTGGCAGAGGGTTCTGTACAGTGCGATGGGTATATGTGAGTCTGGCAGAGAGCTCTGTACCGTGTGATGGGTATATGCGAGTCTGGCAGAGAGCTCTGTACCGTGTGATGGGTATATGCGAGTCTGGCAGAAAGCTCTGTACAGTGTGATGGGTATATGCGAGTCTGGCAGAAAGCTCTGTACAGTGTGATGGGTATATGTGAGTCTGGCAGAGGGTTCTGTACAGTGTGATGGGTATATGTGAGTCTGGCAGAGAGCTCTGTACCGTGTGATGGGTATATGCGAGTCTGGCAGAAAGCTCTGTACAGTGTGATGGGTATATGTGAGTCTGGCAGAGGGTTCTGTACAGTGTGATGGATATATGTGAGTCTGGCAGAGAGCTCTGGACAGTGCGATGGGTATATGTGAGTCTTGCAGAGAGCTCTGTACAGTGTGATGAGATACAGGAGGGATCTATAGACGGAGATGGAATGTGTGAGCCGCAGAGGTTTCTGCAGAGTGTGATGGGTTTTGCACATCGAGCAGAACGTTTAGTGATGTTAGATGAGATGTCGGAGGATGGTGAAGTGTAGAAGTGCAGACTATATATATCCAGTGCTTATAAACTCTTTAAACAAGCTCTATATTTTAGCAAATCAAGATCAGTCAGCTCTGAATAAATATCTTACTAGCGGAAAAATTTGCTATTACGATGCAACATATTTTTGAGTACAACAATTATATCTGAAGTTCCAGGAACAGATCTATAACTGCTCCAGATATAGGAGGGATCCAGCTATGTAAAGCATTACGTTCCGTTCAGTCACTAACACTGAACCTGGAAGCAGGAAGTGGCCAAGTGTTCCTCATCGTACAAGTGTATCGTTTACTGTCCCTCGACAATAGAAGAACGGCGGTGGCAGAAACACGACTTCCAAGCTCATGGTTGCGCAATCCGAGACTTTATTAATAAAATGTTCTTCCTGACAGTTAATGGTAATAGTTCCATAGGGATTTCTGTGCATTTAGAGCATAATTCACAGGATGCAAAAATCATATATAATTATATATGATGTGCACACAATATGTCAGGATTATCGGATGGAAGTCGTGTTACATATACACACTACAAGTTTAGGTGTTTATCTGAATAACACAGTGTATCGTAGAGTGTACATTACATTTGGTGAACTACATATCCCATGATGGTCAACACGTATGTTATAAACCGCCTCTTACTGCAATTTGATTTAAAAATGTAGCTACGCATGAAAAGCTGGAGGATGAACATGAATAATGATTTAGACACAGAGCTCTTCCCACATATATATGTACAAAGCACAATTCACAGGCGAAAAAAGGAAATTTCACTGTAGCCGTGTCACTGACAGATGGAACTCTTGTATTGTTCACAGTGATACATGACTTAGTGATGGAGATCATCCAGACCCAGAAACAAGCTGCTATAAACAGTAAACTGGTGATAAATTCCTTTATATGTTGAATATGTAGTTATGTAGCCGATAGTCACAAGAACGGGAACTGGTCAACATTATTGAATACACAACACCCCAGAACCCTGCAGCCTAATGTGTGTGCGGGATTCTAATTACAAGGCCTTTGTTGCTGATACCTACAAGGCCAGAACGCTGTCCCTAAGGGCCAGCCTGGTTTCTGATGTAATGCGCTGTGGATCCTTCAGTATTGAACAAGCTAAGTGCCTGCAGGGACTGATGGGAAATGTTTCTGCTTTTCCGGTTGCCCTGCAGACAGACGGCATATTAGGTTTAGGAGACAGTTTCTATTACCGTGCACTCACATAGATAGATCCAATCAATACACATGTACAAAGACCAGGCGGTACATGTGCCCCTGTATGTAATAAATGTCTCTCTATGCGGTGAGAGGAGGACAGGTTCTGCAGAAGAAGGGTGGACATCTGCACCTGCCTAAAAATGATCCCATCCAACATACAAAACATGTTCCAGACATTATATCAATTTGCCACACTCTTATTTAAACCCAACAGCAGCATTCCACAGAGATAACACAGAGGGGAACATGATACCACGAACACAATGAATAACTTCTCTCTCTCACCTTCTCCGCATCCTGCTCAAAGAGACGCAGCTGAAAGCACTGATCCAGTTTGAGTTTCCGCACATGCCACATCTGGTGGAGATGCTGCCGCGTGGAGTGCAGCTTGTCCAGGAGACTAGTGATCTTTGGCACAAGACTTTGGAAGTCAGCCCCTCCTGGGATACAGTTCCGGCCTGAAAATCCATCCCCACACCTGATACACTGAAGCAGCCGCTGACCGTCACGGTCAAGCTCCTCCACAGGGGCCTTAATGACCTTCTTCTTTAATTGTGTGTGTTCATCTATCAACCTCCGGGACCCTTCTACATCCACAGGAAATTCTTTCCTGGCCAGCATCTCCTGCAGGTCCTCCAGCCGGGAGAGCAAGTGGACAGCGCTGTTAAAGAATTCCTCCAGGGACACTCGCAGCTCAATCCACTCGTCATGATTGTAATCCAAGGAGCCTTCAAACTCCTCCGTCAGCTGAGAGGGGTCCACCAGCTTGGAGAGTCCTTCCACAGATACCATGCTGGTCTAAAGAAAGAGGAGACGGGACAGGTTAGATATGGTGCACAGGGTGGGGTATGTTCTACTCATGATGCTGTACAAGTAAAAGCTCAAGACAGAATGTAAAATATGCACCAAGTTCTGAGGAGCATGGACATCTTATACCCTTTGTCTCTGATGTCTGGTTTTACCTTTAGGCGACATCTGTTGAGTTCTATATTGTACAGTATCATATAAATGTTTGCTCATTGTAAACACTGATAAAGATATTAAATTAGTGCTAAATTAGCATCTAAAGAGCCTCTGACTACATCTCCAAGGTCCAAGACCTTGATATGATATGGCAAAGACTGAGTAATCAGGGCAATCCGAAAATGTGACTTGTTTTTAATCTCGCTACATCTCACTCTCTATGTGCTCTTCATATCTACGTCCCCTATGTATCCTGTCATCTGTGTAACAGTTTTATACTAGGAGACACCAGCTAATAAGAATAAGTGATTAATGGAAACCAGCAAGACCAGCATATGACAGAATCATCTATTGATATGAGGTCCACATGACCAGCATATCACAGAATAACAAGCTAGTCATATAATAAGTTACTGATGGAGGCTACTATAACAAGTTAGTCATTAAAGATCTTATTGATGGAGCATTCAATCATAAAAAATACAAATGGATTACCACCAGCCTGGCCAGCATATCCTACAGCAATTTAATAATGGAGACCAAAATGATTAGCCAATCACAAAATAACTTGTATGCCTGCCATAGGCTAAGAGAATAGTGTAGAGTGATGAGCACGTGGGAAATTAACATTTCTATGGAAACATAACGTGACCCATGGAAGACCCCTGACATACATCAAGCCCCCATTACTTATTACTGGAGATAGCAGTTATAGCACCAAATCCCAGTCATACTACTGGAGATTCCAGACAATGTTAGAACTGAGCTACTGGTGTCCAGGAAACTCACCTCAAAGATGAACTTGGAGCTGCCAAAGTTGGTTTTCTGTTTCTGCCAGAAGTTCTCCGGCTTTATAATCAGAGCCACATGGATCTCTGCCGGGAACGCTTCTTGCAAGGTCTTCAGAAGAGGTTTGATCAGGTCCCACTTGGATCCACGCATGTCAATGATGACCGTGAAACCACGCTTGCAGACATCTTCACTGCAGGGAGTAACACAGAGCGACCGTTACAGAAATTTACAATATTTATAATCAACATTATATTATTTCCTGTAAGAGATCAAGCAGCAGATATACTAATAATGTAACAGATGCAAGTAGAGTCATTAGATAGTGGCAACAATTCATGGACGAACAATGGACACAAGCTCAAGTTTAACCAGACCAGACATGGTGTTATATTGTACTATAGGACAGGTAATGAGACGCAGGACATGGTGTTATATTGTACTATAGGACAGGTGATGAGACGCAGGACATGGTGTTATATTGTACTATAGGACAGGTAATGAGATGCAGGACATGGTGTTATATTGTACTATAGGACAGGTAATGAGATGCAGGACATGGTGTTATATTGTACTATAGGACAGGTAATGAGATGCAGGACATGGTGTTATATTGTACTATAGGACAGGTAATGAGATGCAGGACATGGTGTTATATTGTACTATAGGACAGGTAATAAGATGCAGGACATGGTGTTATATTGTACTGTAGGACAGGTAATAAGATGCAGGACATGGTGTTATATTGTACTATAGGACAGGTAATAAGATGCACGACATGGTGTTATATTGTACTATAGGACAGGTAATAAGATGCAGGACATGGTGTTATATTGTACTATAGGACAGGTAATAAGATGCAGGACATGGTGTTATATTGTACTATAGGACAGGTGATGAGATGCAGGGCATGGTGTTATATTGTACTATAGGACAGGTAATAAGATGCACGACATGGTGTTATATTGTACTATAGGACAGGTAATAAGATGCAGGACATGGTGTTATATTGTACTATAGGACAGGTAATAAGATGCACGACATGGTGTTATATTGTACTATAGGACAGGTAATAAGATGCACGACATGGTGTTATATTGTACTATAGGACAGGTAATAAGATGCAGGACATGGTGTTATATTGTACTGTAGGACAGGTAATAAGATGCACGACATGGTGTTATATTGTACTATAGGACAGGTAATAAGATGCAGGACATGGTGTTATATTGTACTATAGGACAGGTAATGAGATGCAGGACATAGTGTTATATTGTACTATAGGACAGGTGATGAGATGCAGGACATAGTGTTATATTGTACTGTAGGACAGGTAATAAGATGCAGGACATAGTGTTATATTGTACTATAGGACAGGTAATGAGATGCAGGACATGGTGTTATATTGTACTATAGGACAGGTAATGAGATGCAGGACATGGTGTTATATTGTACTATAGGACAGGTAATAAGATGCAAGACATGGTGTTATATTGTACTGTAGGACAGGTAATAAGATGCAGGACATAGTGTTATATTGTACTATAGGACAAGTAATGAGATGCACGACATGGTGTTATATTGTACTATAGGACAGGTAATGAGATGCAGGACATGGTGTTATATTGTACTATAGGACAGGTAATGAGATGCAGGACATGGTGTTATATTGTACTATAGGACAGGTAATGAGATACAGGACATGGTGTTATATTGTACTATAGGACAGGTAATGAGATGCAGGACATGGTGTTATATTGTACTATAGGACATGTAATGAGATGCAGGACATGGTGTTATATTGTACTATAGGACAGGTAATAAGATGCAGGACATGGTGTTATATTGTACTATAGGACAGGTAATGAGATGCAGGACATGGTGTTATATTGTACTATAGGACAGGTAATGAGATGCAGGACATGGTGTTATATTGTACTATAGGACAGGTAATGAGATGCAGGACATGGTGTTATATTGTACTATAGGACAGGTAATGAGATACAGGACATGGTGTTATATTGTACTATAGGACAGGTAATGAGATGCAGGACATGGTGTTATATTGTACTATAGGACATGTAATGAGATACAGGACATGGTGTTATATTGTACTATAGGACAGGTAATGAGATGCAGGACATGGTGTTATATTGTACTATAGGACAGGTAATAAGATGCACGACATGGTGTTATATTGTACTATAGGACAGGTAATAAGATGCACGACATGGTGTTATATTGTACTATAGGACAGGTAATGAGACGCAGGACATGGTGTTATATTGTACTATAGGACAGGTAATAAGATGCAGGACATGGTGTTATATTGTACTATAGGACAGGTAATAAGATGCAGGACATGGTGTTATATTGTACTATAGGACAGGTGATAAGATGCACGACATGGTGTTATATTGTACTATAGGACAGGTAATAAGATGCACGACATGGTGTTATATTGTACTATAGGACAGATAATAAGATGCACGACATGGTGTTATATTGTACTATAGGACAGGTAATGAGATGCAGGACATGGTGTTATATTGTACTATAGGACAGGTAATGAGATGCAGGACATGGTGTTATATTGTACTATAGGACATGTAATGAGATGCAGGACATGGTGTTATATTGTACTATAGGACAGGTAATAAGATGCAGGACATGGTGTTATATTGTACTATAGGACAGGTAATAAGATGCAGGACATGGTGTTATATTGTACTATAGGACAGGTAATAAGATGCACGACATGGTGTTATATTGTACTATAGGACAGGTGATGAGATGCAGGACATGGTGTTATATTGTACTATAGGACAGGTAATGAGATGCAGGACATGGTGTTATATTGTACTATAGGACAGGTAATGAGACGCAGGACATGGTGTTATATTGTACTATAGGACAGGTAATGAGATGCAGGACATGGTGTTATATTGTACTATAGGACAGGTAATGAGATGCAGGACATGGTGTTATATTGTACTATAGGACAGGTAATAAGATGCAGGACATGGTGTTATATTGTACTGTAGGACAGGTAATAAGATGCACGACATGGTGTTATATTGTACTATAGGACAGGTAATAAGATGCAGGACATGGTGTTATATTGTACTATAGGACAGGTAATAAGATGCAGGACATGGTGTTATATTGTACTATAGGACAGGTGATGAGATGCAGGACATGGTGTTATATTGTACTATAGGACAGGTAATAAGATGCACGACATGGTGTTATATTGTACTATAGGACAGGTAATAAGATGCACGACATGGTGTTATATTGTACTATAGGACAGGTAATGAGATGCAGGACATGGTGTTATATTGTACTATAGGACAGGTAATGAGATGCAGGACATGGTGTTATATTGTACTATAGGACAGGTAATAAGATGCACGACATGGTGTTATATTGTACTATAGGACAGGTAATAAGATGCACGACATGGTGTTATATTGTACTATAGGACAGGTAATGAGATGCAGGACATGGTGTTATATTGTACTATAGGACAGGTAATGAGATGCAGGACATGGTGTTATATTGTACTATAGGACAGGTAATAAGATGCAGGACATGGTGTTATATTGTACTATAGGACAGGTAATAAGATGCAGGACATGGTGTTATATTGTACTGTAGGACAGGTAATAAGATGCACGACATGGTGTTATATTGTACTATAGGACAGGTAATAAGATGCAGGACATGGTGTTATATTGTACTATAGGACAGGTAATAAGATGCAGGACATGGTGTTATATTGTATTATAGGACAGGTGATGAGATGCAGGACATGGTGTTATATTGTACTATAGGACAGGTAATAAGATGCAGGACATGGTGTTATATTGTACTATAGGACAGGTAATGAGATGCAGGACATGGTGTTATATTGTACTATAGGACAGGTAATAAGATGCAAGACATGGTGTTATATTGTACTGTAGGACAGGTAATAAGATGCACGACATGGTGTTATATTGTACTATAGGACAGGTAATAAGATGCAGGACATGGTGTTATATTGTACTATAGGACAGGTAATAAGATGCACGACATGGTGTTATATTGTACTATAGGACAGGTAATGAGATGCAGGACATGGTGTTATATTGTACTATAGGACAGGTAATGAGATGCAGGACATGGTGTTATATTGTACTATAGGACAGGTGATGAGATGCAGGACATGCATGTTGTCATGTAACATACAGAGGGCAACGGACGGGTCACCTCACCTTGGAACGCTGGCCAGATACGTCACCAGTCTGCGCAGATCTTCTTGTCGTATCCTGTCGTGATTACTACGTGCTGGAAAGGTCAGGATGGGGCCTCCTCTCTTATCTCGCCCACCTGCACAGAAATACGACATTACTCCCTAATCAGACCTAATAACTATTACAGAACCCAGCTGTGTAATGTCTAAATCTCGCTCCAACACATCTCCTGATTTCTACAGAAAAAGGAGACTCAGCCTTAGGATTCTTACATCTGTCACTGCTGATATAACGGAGATAACACCGTATAGGTTTGTGGCGTCTATGGAGTGTATTTACCATTTATCGCCAATGGAACTGATGGGGCAGAACTATGGTCCTACTCATGTTTCTTAAAGTCTCCGTCAATGCAAAATACATCACTTTTAATTATTTTATTTGAAATGTCGGTTATATCACAGAAGAACGTTTTTAGGTTGTGACTTAAAAAGAGAAGACACCCTTGTTTTAAATTAAGATTGCTTATTAAATTGAATCCATCCGGTGATGATAATAAATGTTTGTTAACTTAAGAAATTAACCACAGACGATTTTATGACCGTTGTGTCAGTGCCCCCCCCCTCCCCCCTCCAAGCAGGTTAATCACTGTACTGTGTTTGGGGTCCAAACTGTCAATATACAAAATGAAAAATAGATCAGGTTAGTGGTTCCACCCCTTGTTACATTGTATCCAATAACTTCCTGTGTGAACTCATCATTCAACATGGAAGTGTAGGCACTGCAGTCCGGTAGTAATTCACAACTGTGGTACCCAGTACTCAGGCTTTTTGTGCCCGTACTCCATTGATGGGCAACAGACGGCCCGAGCCTTCACCTGCAGCCCCCATCTCCTCCTCTGTTTATTGTCAGATCTGTTTGTTATAGCTTGTAACACTTGCATAAAAAGATTGCCGATATGTTATTACAGATAGGTGACTCTTTCTTAAATAAATGCATTGTTTTATCTTATTAATGGGATTACGGGTAATGTGCGGAATTTTTGAAGGTCAGAGGGTTGTCCGTTCGGCCCCTGGAATGTATCAGATTGCCTATCACCGTACAGTGTATGGGAACGCTGTCGCTATATCATGACACATTGTATCGCTATATCGGGATGTGTCTCATCTTACAATACTTAAGTCTCATTTCCCAGTGTGATGAATGACAGCCGATGTAGTAGAGGAAGGATGATTCTTTCTATATAAACAGTGCAGTGTGATACGTACATTCCTGTGTCTCCGAGGTGGAGATAATCCTGCAGTCAGGATCTTACACGTTGTTACGTCTCTCCTGTAATGACCTAAAGGGCCCTCAGACGGTGACGGGGGCGCACTCGGAAGTCGCAGATGGGGCCGGATTATAGCGACAGACTCCATTTCTCTAAGAAAAGATCTAAAGAGCGCGACACAGCTCCATAGCTGAGAATGCACAATTATTATAATGTCCTCAGGGAGGAAAGCCAGACAGTGCGGATACTGTGACAGACACATCCAGCAGAATAATCTACAGATCGGAGAGGGCGATGGGCATTCTCCACATTATGGAACAGAAACACTTAATATTCAAATAACTGGCAGCACTGGAGATGGCTGGAACAGGGGAGCGGATCACAGAGAGGTGAATAATCTCGTTATATAGAATTAATAGGAAAGAAATTGGAAGTCACCTTACTGCATAATGCAACGCTAATCAAATCTTAGGCAGTCAAGAAACATTGAGGGCAATTTCCAGAGCTCTGTAGGGGCAACTTAATCCCAAACTTCAGTAACTGGACGCTGGAATCATTTTATCCATCAGCATATACTGAGAACTGAAGTACAGGACAATTATAAAGCAAGAGTACAACTAGACATACAAACGTCTAACTAGCTTTGTAGATGAAGTTTAAAACAAAACCGCAATACTGACTCCACAGCAACAAAAAAAAAATCTATTTTCTAATCAAATGTTTCACTTGTTTCTTAAATGTTAGAATATTAAATAATGTATATAAATAGACTTCACCCTTCCTTTTATTTTGGGATCTATGTGTTGCTATTTTTAGAAATGTTTGGCACTGCGCCATTTCTCAAAACCTTGAAGTGACCTCAGAAACCATCCCGCTTCCTCTTCTGTATAAAGCGGTTTATGGTTATTACTTCCAATAATAACATACCGACAGATGACGTCTAATTTATTTATTGTTTTTATTTCCACTCCTAAGTTTTCGGTTTCCCCCGTGGTCAGTAGTCCTCTGTACCCAATTCCCTTTACTCAGTGCCTGAAAGCGTAACTAGATTTATCATATAAAAGAACAATATGTGGAAAAATAGGTATAATTTTAAAACTAAACAGACGAGGATTTGGTGCCTTAAGAGACTTGTTTCCTCAATCCAAAGTGGATTTATATTGTGGTTTTTACAAAAAGTTCCATAATTTGTATAATTCGATAAATGTCTGAACTGAATAAGCCGTTTTTCTTCTGAAATTCTGGAATTACCACAAAATTCCCAGATGCACTGTAGCCTTCGCTGTGAATGGGAATCTGTCCCCCCGCGGGGTGGGAACAGACGTTCTGAACACGGATAAAAACTGAAACTGGGAGTGGATCAGAGGGAAACGTACAAGATCCATTTCATCCCAAAGGAAAATGCTTCCTTGTAAAATCCCAGCAAACCTTCTACGCAGCCAGACGGAATGGACCTCTGTGAATCTATGTGTTATATATTATAATCTGTATCTTTCCTGTTGCGCTAACAACGACAAATGCCAAGTGTTAGTCCCTCTGCAGAATCTGCACCGGCTTTGATAAAAGCCATAAAAATGGTTTAAAGAAAGTAATTGGAGGAATATGGACAATAAAGCCCAGAGGGTCCACAGCATGGATTTTGCACACTCCAATTTTCCAGCTTTACACTGACATTACGCGAGATAGCGCAAGGGGCCATCACACTAAAACGCAACAGCGCGTAAAGCTGCATTTTACTGAGGGTCCTCCAAGGATCCTGCACAACTGATCCAACTTGCCCGGAAAACACTGACAATGAACAAGGAAAGTACTGTCGGTATTCTAGGTAAAAGAACTGCGCTGGCGCAGAGCATATGGCCCTATATGACCGATGTGAAGCACGGTGCGTGCACTAAACACTGATTTATTGACTATAGATTCTCATTAACGGTTCTACACCACTGAGTGCGATCAGCTGTCAATGAACGGCGGTGTGACCCTTGTAAGCACAGGAACCATATCAGGCTATTGATTAGTATATGAACAAGCAGTCACACGGCGGTCACACGGATGTACAGCACATATACCTGCCAGCCAGACCGATAACAAGATCATACGACAGTTACTGTTATTGTCACTTGCACAGCTGTCCAACGCTACGTCACCCTGCGCTGCCTCCACCATCCAGAGAACGCAGCCACCGACAACCAACTGTAGAGGGGCTAATAAATAAATTATTCTGACAAACACTGGCTATAAAAAAGTCTACACACCCTGATTTAAATTGCAGGTGTTTGTGACGCCTGAAATCAAGACAAGACCTTGTAACCAGCAAAATTCAAATAATAAAAATACAGAATTTTAAGGAAAAGGAAGTGAAAATATATATATTACTGCACTTGCATAAGTGTGCACACCCCATAAACTAATACTTTGTGGAAGCACCTTTTGCTTTTATTATAGCAATGAGTCTTCTCGAACAAGTGTTTATTACCGTCACACCTGGACTCTGCAATTCTGTCCCACTCTGCCCTGCAAAAACAGTTCCAGTTCCATCAAACTGGGGAGGGTCTTCTGTACACAGCCCTCATTCGCTCATTCCACAGCAGGTATGGTGGTGATCTTAGGGGGATCAGCTAAAAAGTTTAACCTTGGTCTCATCAGACATAAGATATTTCCCTCATTGTTTGGGGGGATTGAATGTATTTTGCTGAGACATTTAGACCGGGTTGGATGTTCTTTTTATGAGAAATGGCTTCTGTCTTGTCCCCCGATCCCTTAGCGCTGACATGTGCAGAATACGGGAGGCGGTCGCCGCATGCAGAAAGTGACCAGTTCCTACCAGAAATTCCTGCAGCTCCTCTAATGTTAATATATTGTTGAATTTACCGGCACCAGAAACAGATTGACCTCTATAACCACTAATACACCAATCAATGTTTTATAGAGCCATCCATGAACTTTCAACATTTATTTTTTGTTGTTAAGAGGGGGTTCTCTTAAACATTATCGCTAGACAAATTTACTAATAAATATTGGAATGTTGTAAACAACGGCCTTTCTAATGCACTAATGTAGACACATATTTTTTATTTGGTTTTTTTTAACAAATAGGTGATCAACTCTTATGTTAATTTCTTTAAACAAAACATTTATTCACAAACAAATTCCATCTATAGTTTTCTTTTTGTTTTTTTTAAGTGTATGCTTAAAATGTAATAGTTTGGTACAATAAAGTCAGGAAAAGAACTTGAATAATAAGAGGTGAAATATAATTAAACTACGTGCCCATAAGACTTTAGTCTGCATTAGTGGATTAGGAGAGCTTCCGTTCTAATCATTTACTAGTAAGTTGCTGTAATATTACATTGGCCTTTCGGTCCCTGATGAGTATTCTCCTTGTTATCTACACTGGTGGGACGTCCTGATCTAGGCAATGTTCCTGTTCTACCACATATTGCTGATAATCTTCACAGTGCTCCATGGTACATGTAATGCCTTATACCCCTCTCCTGATTGGTACCGTTCATCAATGAGATCCCGTAGATGTTCTGAAAGCTCCTGGTGGATCCTGGTTATCTCAGCCGGATGCAACCAAGAAAACTGCCAGGAAATCACAGGAAGCTCTGATCTTTATATTAGGTTAATCACAATCACTTCCACAGCTGGCGGGTATATGCTAATTACCTAGAACACGATTGGCTAACTCTGAAACAGGCTACAGCCCCGCTATGAAAGGGTGTGCATACTTATGCAACCATGACATTAAAATTATTTTATTTTTACTTATAATTTTTTTATAACTTCTATTTGCTTTTCACTTGAATTTTTCTGGTTGTAAGGACACATTAAAGGACAAAAGGTCTGACATGATTTATATTAATTTCACATCGCCAGAATTACCCCAGTACCATGACCTTGTATGCCCACCAATAGCTACAAATGTCATTCCTTTGCCTTACGCACCAAGTGCTCCCTGGATCAGATTGTAAACTTGTATGGGTCATTGCTACCTTGTGTTTCATATCACTGTATGTCATTTCTATGTATCATGATTCCCTCAGTGTACAGCGCTGTGTAATATATCAGCTATTTATATAGAAAATAATAAAAAGGCTAAAAAAAATAGCACTGAAAGTTGTTCATCTACTTTGCAAGATAAGAAAGATGATTTTTGGGGTTCTCTCCCCCTGATTATTGCTCCTTTTCCAACGTTAAAACCTCTGGTATTTGACAACAAGTCAGAGCCCCTTATAGAGAACGTGACATATGACATCAACGTCGGTGATTCAGAACATCGAGAGTTAATGGAGCTCCTGCCGTCCGGATGATAAAACGCGTAGTTTTGAATAAAGTGGTCGAGCTCGGATCCTAATCCGCAGAAAAGCTCGGCAGAAGCTTCGGAAGTGCACAGCCTGGTGGGATCACCAGATTATCCCGGATTACAGCAGTTTATTTAACAGCCACAGCTGGCTGGACAGATAGCGCTGATTCTGAATTCTGCTCACCCCGGCGATGTAAGGGTGGAATCTGGAGACACAGGGACTAAACAACGGGAACACACCGCTTTACAGATACATTTATTATAACATATTATGTCTGCATTTAGTAATACCATTTGATGCTGCCTTTATGCTTCAGTTACAAACCCCAAAAAAAGAAAGAAAAAAAAATATATAAAGGAAAAACTTGTCCCAAGGATGAAATGTTCTCCCAGAGTTCCCCAGTAAATGATGAGGATGACCCTAATTAGTGAATAGAGGATTCCAGCTGCAATGAGCGGCAAACGAGATGACATCACAGCTCCACGCAGCCGGACAGGTGTCCAAATCCCGAGAATATTAGTCAGCAAATAAAATAACGAAACATAAGAGTGTCAATATGACACTCGGCAGAAAATTCCTTAGTGAAATGCGTTGTTACCACACAATGATTCCAGGTCACTATTTCCTGTCATTCACCCCTTTATTATAGGCGTTACGTGTATTGTTTCATGTTTACAGAAAATGTTCCATAGGATAATTCATAAATAAGACAACTTAGTTAAAATGTATAACATTGTGGCAATAACTATATACAACAACATACATACAAACCTTCTGTCCTACAAGATCCTGAAGTCAGCAGTTGTACCCCGGGAACCACGTAATGTTTATTTTATTGGAATAAGTCACTATATATAAAGAGGAAATCACTCACTGGGACTAACTAGAGAACAGATAACCTCAAAACTGGTCGGTCTTTATTTAGCGTCAAATTGCTCTGCACATGCCTAGAAACGATCTATACACCAACCCAAGTACATGCAACTTATCTTCCAGTGCAAAGGACACTTACAACGCGCTACGATTTCATTGATTGAACAGGGAAGGGGCGTATGCACATAGTCAATGTACAGTAACGTCGTGCAAGCTCGCAGCAGCACTCGATTCATGCTTTGTTGCTCTAAGGTACGTGATTTTCTGTCGTTTCAATTGCTCCAGTTACAGCTCAGGTGTAAGTGCAGAATGATAAGGATGCCGGCTGTGTATACAGCTATAACGTGTTTGTAATCAGAAGCAAATGTAAAAATGCTTTTTATGTACAGTAGACAATAATAACAACATGATAAATGAATTATATGGGGAGGTGGGGGAGGATATATATTTTTTTATATTTTTTAGTTATTGACTACAGTATTTTATTAACAGGTGACGTTAATTTAATTATTTTTCCTGCACATTTTGCTGGACTTTATATTGCACATATATAACGGACATATCCTGCAGTGTATGGTCTGTTAGATCAGAGAGCACTTAGACCTGTATTCAACAAGAGACGTTTCTTCAGATCCGCCTGTAGATAATACGGACGTGCGTATGCCTGAATTACCTGCATATTTTTAAAAACGCACCATACGTTTGGCCTGTCTTAATGGATCAGGCCCAGAGAAAGGTCTGGGGACATGGATAAGTCTTTATTCCCCATGGAGGAGGCTGGGATACAGAACACACATATGATAGAATTGGTCTTATTGGGTGCCCTGTATGCCGAGCTTCTGAGTGCTGGGATTTAGAGCTAACGTTTGCATTTAATGCATTTATTCCACCAGTAGATCACAGTAATAAAAACACTGAACATACACAGATGTGACCAGTACACATGTTAACTCTTCATGGCCTGGAGGTCTGGGAACAAAGAGTTACAGCGAGTAATAATGCAGAGTGACCCTTTTTCTTTAATTTGAATACTTTATTTTTATACAAGGAAAATAAAAAAAGAGACTTTAAATTCCCAATAAGCAGAAATAACACTGAGGCCAAAAAGAGCAACAATTAAATGAAAACATTTTTGAGGTTTAACAGCTTTTAATTTTACTGCTGAACAATTTAATTAACGTCAAGGAAAACATAGGAAGTAATCCCAGAATATAAAGGGGGGGGGAGGGGTACTGTACCTACTTCCCAGCATATAAAAGGGGGATACTGTACCTACTTCCCAGCATATAAAGGGGGATACTGTACCTACTTCCCAGCATATAAAGGGGGGATACTGTACCTACTTCCCAGCATATAAAGGGGGGATACTGTACCTACTTCCCAGCATATAAAAGGGGGATACTGTACCTACTTCCCAGCATATAAAGGGGGGATACTGTACCAACTTCCCAGCATATAAAGGGGGGGTACTGTACCTACTTCCCAGGTTATAAAGGTGGGATACTGTACCTACTTCCCAGCATATAAAAGGGGGATACTGTACCTACTTCCCAGCATATAAAGGGGGGATAATGTACCTACTTCCCAACATATAAAGGGGGGTTACTGTACCTACTTCCCAGCATATAAAGGGGGGATACTGTACCTACTTCCCAGCATATAAAGGGGGGATACTGTACCTACTCCCCACTATATAAAGGGGGGATACTGTACCTACTTCCCAGCATATAAAGGGGGATACTGTACCTACTCCCCAACATCTAAAGGGGGGATACTGTACCTAATACCCAGGATCTAAAGGGGGGATACTGTACCTACTTCCCAGCATATAAAAGGAGGATACTGTACCTACTTCCCAGCATATAAGGGGGGGATACTGTACCTACTTCCCAGCATATAAAGGGGGGGTACTCATGCTCACGGGATTGATGGGATCGATTATGGAAGGAAGCAAATTTGATGGTGCCACCACTAGGGCAGGGATTGTGGTGATACCCAAACCTGACAGAGACCCCACTGAGGTAGGTAGTTACAGACCCATATCACTTCTTAATGTAGATTTAAAGCTTTTTGCTAAAATACTTGCCAATAGATTGGGTCGTGTTCTCCCCTCATTGGTCCACCCTGATCAAGTGGGTTTTGTTCCGGGTAGACAAGCCTCAGATAACACCAGAAGAATAATAGATTTAATTCATGTGGCTAATCGCACGTCTCTCCCTGCTCTGGTGGTCGCTTTAGATGCTGAGAAAGCTTTTGATAGAGTGGCCTGGCCCTTCATGCAGCAAACCTTAGTGAGCATGGGGATCCAGGGAGCTTTTTGTAAGGGAATCTCCGCACTATACCATAACCCCACAGCTTCGGTTTTAGCTAATGGTCTCACCTCCTCTCCCTTTAGTATAAATAATGGCACCCGTCAAGGTTGTCCATTATCTCCTCTACTTTTCGCTCTAATTATGGAGCCCTTGGCAGCCAGGATTAGGAATAACCCGGACATCACAGGCATCCCCACGAGTACTAGGGACCATAAGATTGCATTATATGCGGATGATGTCATACTTACCCTCTCTAGGCCACATATTTCCCTGCCCAGCCTTTTTAATGAAATTGCGTCTTATAGCTCACTCTCGAACTATAAAATAAATGCCGATAAATCGGAAATCTTAGACTTAAACGCTCCTCAGCATATCATTCAATCGCTTAAGGCCAATTTTAATTTTAGATGGCAGCATAGTAAGATTAAATATTTGGGAATCTATTTAACTAAAAGCTACCCCTCATTATACGCAGCTAATTTTCCCAGACTCCTCAACACAATTAGAAATGACCTATCCCAATGGAATAAATTTCACATTTCATGGATAGGCCGAATGGCCTCTATCAAAATGAATGTCTTACCTAGATTATTGTATCTATGGCAGACTCTCCCAATTCAGGTTCCCTCACATATCCTTAAGCATCTACAGCAGATGATTTCCAAATTTGTTTGGGCAGGTCGTAGGCCTAGAGTACGAATGCGTATTCTTTTCAAGCACCAGACTGCGGGTGGCCTAGGACTCCCAAACATATTAAAGTATTATCAAGCTACACATATGTCCCAATGTATTCTCTGGCATTCCCCTCCTTATAGTAGAGTGTGGACTCATATTGAATCAGATATATTACAGTTATACTCCCCATACTCCTTGCTTTGGATCTCACCCCAACATAGGACAAGGCGCCTAGCACAGCTTCCCACAGCCCGTTTTTCTGTTTCAATCTGGGAACAAGTGACTAGATCCTATAAAATGTTATCTGAATACCCACTTCTTGTCCCGCTTTGGAACAATAAAAAATTTGAACCTGGCCTAGATCACAAAACATTTCATCACTGGACCTCTCACAACCTGCTCTTTGCCTGGGATCTGGCTCCAATGGGGGTTTTCCCTACATTTTCAGAATTGCAAAACAGATTAGGTCTGCCACGAATTTACTTTTATCAATATTTACAGCTTAGGCATTTTTATCGATCCCTAAGGACTCCTCCCCCGTCAGACCGATGTTCGCCCTTAGAGTCTCTATGTCGCACGTCAACCGTTACTGGAGGCTTAATATCCACTGTTTACCAGCTGATCAATGGCTTTGGTCAACCGGATAAGGAACCGCACGAACTAGCTTGGGAGCGGGACACTGGGGAGACCCTGACACCAAAAGAATGGTCAAAGATTAGAACTAATGTAGCTAAGACATCAATTTCGGTGAGAACAAAGGAAAATTCATATAAAATTTACTACAGGTGGTATTTAGTCCCCTCCCGTCTACATGCTATCTTTCCTACATCCAGTGATCGGTGTTGGAGGGGTTGCGGACTGCGGGGTACCCTGTTGCACGTTTGGTGGAGCTGTCCTAGACTGAAATTTTACTGGCAGCAAATTCATAAGCTGATTGAATCGGTGACACAGATTAAGATGCCCGATTCCCCTCTTTTCTCCCTCCTACCCAGACGGCTTCCTGACGTCGCCCGACCCGTACAAAAACTCATTGGTCACATGGTAAATGCAGCTAAATGTCTGATAGCCGCTCACTGGAAAAATATTGCCCTCCCCTCGCTCTCAGCTACCATTAGTAAAATTTGGTCAATTTACAGAATGGAAAGCATTACAGCTGTCCTCAAAGATAAGCCAGAGAACTTCCAAAATACATGGTCTCCTTGGACGAGCCATTTCAATGCTGAACCCCCATTAATAACCGTTTGACACTCACCCGCTCCCATAAACTATGATCATTAGAGGCTTGGAATGTCCTGTATTTTTTAAATGGTAATCACAGACAATCTGAGTACACCTCCATATAGCCAAGTCTATCGCTATTTTTCTTCTTTGCCACCTGATTTAAGGAACAATAGACGATAAACTCCCCCCCTCCTCTTTCTCTTCCCCTAATCCCTCTTTCCTCATTGTTTGTCTTCCCCCTTTTCCCATACAACAAAAATAAAAACAACCCTCGCTTCTTTATAGAAACATGCCAATTTTCTTTGTGCTGTACATGCTCCCATATATATGCATGTCTGTTATTTAAAGTGAATTGTTTCACATATTTATCATATGATGTCTCATTTTCACTCCAGTGTTGTTTTGAAAAACTACAATAAAAATTTACTTTTCAAAAAAAAAAAAAAAAAAGGGGGGGTACTGTACCTACTTCCCAGCATATAAAGGGGGAATACTGTACCTACTTCCCAGCATATAAAGGGGGAATACTGTACCTACTTCCCAGCATATAAAGGAGGGATACTGTACCTACTCCCCAGTATATAAAGGGGGGATACTGTACCTACTTCCCAGCATATAAAGGGGGATACTGTACCTACTCCCCAACATCTAAAGGGGGGATACTGTACCTAATACCCAGGATCTAAAGGGGGGATACTGTACCTACTTCCCAGCATCTAAAGGGGGGAGGGGTACTGTACCTACTTCCCAGCATATAAAGGGGGGATACTGTACCTACTCCCCAACATCTAAAGGGGGGATACTGTACCTACTTCCCAGCATATAAAGGGGGATACTGTACCAACTTCCCAGCATATAAAGGGGGGATACTGTACCTACTCCCCAACATCTAAAGGGGGGATACTGTACCTACTTCCCAGCATATAAAGGGGGATACTGTACCAACTTCCCAGCATATAAAGGGGGGATACTGTACCTACTCCCCAACATCTAAAGGGGGGATACTGTACCTACTTCCCAGCATATAAAGGGGGATACTGTACCTACTTCCCAGCATATAAAAGGGGGATACTGTACCTACTTCCCAGCATATAAAGGGGGGGGTACTGTACCTACTTCCCAGCATATAAAGGGGGATACTGTCCCTACTTCCCAGCATATAAAGGGGGGGATACTGTACCTACTTCCCAGCATATAAAGGGGGGATACTGTACCTACTCCCCAGCATATAAATGGGGGATACTGTACCTACTCCCCAACATCTAAAGGGGGGATACTGTACCTACTTCCCAGCATATAAAGGGGGATAATGTACCGACTTCCCAGCATATAAAGGGGGGGTACTGTACCTACTCCCCCAGCATATAAAGGGGGGGATACTGTACCTACTTACCAGCATATAAAGGGGGATACTGAACCTACTCCCCAACATCTAAAGGGGGGATACTGTACCTAATGCCCAGCATCTAAAGGAGGGGTACTGTACCTACTTCCCAGCATATAAGGGGCGATACTGTACCTACTCCCCAACATCTAAAGGGGGGATACTGTACCTACTTCCCAGCATATAAAGGGGGATACTGTACCTACTTCCCAGCATATAAAGGGGGATACTGTACCTACTCCCCAACATCTAAAGGGGGGATACTGTACCTACTTCCCAGCATATAAAGGGGGATAATGTACCTACTTCCCAGCATATAAAGGGGGGGTACTGTGCCTACTCCCCCAGCATATAAAGGGGGGGATACTGTACCTACTTCCCAGCATATAAAGGGGGATACTGAACCTACTCCCTAACATCTAAAGGGGGGATACTGTACCTAATGCCCAGCATCTAAAGGAGGGGTACTGTACCTACTTCCCAGCATATAAGAGGGGATACTGTACCTACTCCCCAACATCTAAAGGGGGGATACTGTACCTACTTCCCAGCATATAAAGGGGGATACTGTACCTACTTCCCAGCATATAAAGGGGGATACTGTACCTACTCCCCAACATCTAAAGGGGGGATACTGTACCTAATGCCCAGCATCTAAAGGAGGGGTACTGTACCTACTTCCCAGCATATAAGGCGGGATACTGTACCTACTCCCCAACATCTAAAGGGGGGATACTGTACCTACTTCCCAGCATATAAAGGGGGATACTGTACCTACTTCCCAGCATATAAAGGGGGATACTGTACCTACTCCCCAACATCTAAAGGGGGGATACTGTACCTAATGCCCAGCATCTAAAGGAGGGGTACTGTACCTACTTCCCAGCATATAAGAGGGGATACTGTACCTACTCCCCAACATCTAAAGGGGGGATACTGTACCTACTTCCCAGCATATAAAGGGGGATACTGTACCTACTTCCCAGCATATAAAGGGGGATACTGTACCTACTCCCCAACATCTAAAGGGGGGATACTGTACCTAATGCCCAGCATCTAAAGGAGGGGTACTGTACCTACTTCCCAGCATATAAGGCGGGGTACTGTACCTACTTCCCAGCATATAAGGCGGGATACTGTACCTACTCCCCAACATCTAAAGGGGGGATACTGTACCTACTTCCCAGCATATAAAGGGGGATACTGTACCTACTTCCCAGCATATAAAGGGGGATACTGTACCTACTCCCCAACATCTAAAGGGGGGATACTGTACCTAATACCCAGCATCTAAAGGTGGACATTGCACCCATCTCCTAGCACATAAAGACTATCGTACCTGAAACGAAGGCCACCTTCTCCTTCAGAGTGGGCAGCACATCAGTAGCTTTCAGGCCGTCGTTCCGGAAGGAGCCTGCAACAAGCAGAGATGACAAAGATCAGAATGTGATCACTGAGTTACATCCAAAGTGACAGTATCGGGAATCACAGATTAACCACAAGTCCTGGGAACTGGGACACATGAGAATCCTGCACTCAGGTTAATGTACATCTGTATAAAACATCCTCACCAGTAAGAATGGAAATGCGGACATAATATAATATAATCGCATCACGCTGACACGTGAATACAGCAACAATGAGCCATGTAACACGAGTGCACCATGTATGGACAGACAAGAGCACAGTAGCTGGTACTTAATTTTCTAAAATGCACCTAAGAATGGTCAAACGTCAGAACAGTTTTCTACTAATCACAAGCAAAGCTTAATTATAGATTTTAAATGCAAATAATGAACGTAATTATTACAATTATATTTTCCATACGCAGCAAAAATAAAAAAAATCCTCACCACTGATTAATGGAAAAATGTGACATAAATGAGAAAAAGGAGGAGCCAGGAATAGTGACGGGGGATAGACTGGAAACATGCAAATAATTTATGAGATAATTAATATGCATACAGGCTGGAGTGGATTATGTAAATGAGCCGCTATACTCATTACGTACAGCTGGATGGATAGGGACAGACCGGCGGTACTAGCTTCTGTTAATACCCCGGTCATTAGGGCAACTCATTGCCAGGTCAGGGGGTCCGACCTTATCTTAACGTGCCCCCATCAGCTGTTGTTGGCTTAACCAACTTTTATGATTATGCAGCCTTATTGGTATCATAGGAGCTAGTGACACCAGTGAAGCACGAGGCACTCTGTGCCTCATGTCATCAGATACCAGTGACTTGATGGGTCCACGGTAATATAACAATGTACATAAGCTAGAATGGTTGAGATAACCCAAAGCCAAAGGCCAATAGACAACCACGTTCCCAGTATGCTTCCCTGCCCCACATCTGCCCCCCACCAGACAGGGCAGCACAGGGGTAAGTATACTGTGTTGGGGTCCTTGGTATTACACACAGAGCGATTCTGTTACCAGATCGCTGGCGTGGAACACCTCACCGCCACCTCCAGTAACAGGTTAATCAGCATTAGAGATGAGGTCTAGCACTTCCATATATTCATGTGAATACAGCGTAACTATGGGAATGGTACAATATGCATCCTTCACCTCTTTACAAAATGTATGTATCTCATGCGAATCATTTATTATTAGTGCTGAGCCCAAAACACTAGAACAGAAAGATGTTCTTCAGTAAGAGAACGGGGCCTCCTACGAGGATAACAAGCTCCTGTCTGACAGCGTCCTCATGTACAACCAGAGTCATGCACTGCGCTGAGCGGCAGCAGGAACGATATATACTTCTAATACAGGGGTACGGTAACGCTGGTCAGGGATGTCACTGAGGTGCTGAGCAGGGCCGTCTTAACAGCATTACAGGCCCCTGGCAAAGCAGTGCACTGGGGCCCCAGCTACACAACCACTCACCCACTTACGTACAGATATTACATGTACGATGTCTTCTTCAAGGTCAAGATATGTACAGTCATGACCAAATGTTTTGAGAATGACACAAATATTATTTTTCACAAAGTCTGCTGCCTCAGTTTTTATGATGGCAATTTGCATCTACTCCAGAATGTCATGAAGAGTGATCAGATGAATTGCAATTAATATCAAAGTCCCTCTTTGCCAAGACAATGAACTTTAACCCAAAAACAACATTTCCACTGCATTTCAGCCCTACCACAAAAGGACCAACGGACATCAGGTCAGTGATTATCTCGTTAACACAGGTGAGAGTGTTGACGAGGACAAGGCTAGAGATCACTCTGCCATGCTGATTGAGTTAGAATTACAGATTGGAAGCTTTAAAAGGAGGGTGGTGCTTTAAATCATTGTTCTTCCTCTGTTAACCATGGTTACCTGCAAGGAAACACGTACAGTCATCATTGCTTTGCACTAAAAGGGGTTCACAGGAAAGGATATTGCTGCTAGTAAGATTGCACCTAAATCAACCATTTATTGGATCGTCAAGAACTTCAAGGTGAGAGGTTCAATAGTTGTGAAGAAGGCTTAAAGGCGCCCAAGAACGTCCAGCAAGCACCAGGACTGTCTCCTAAAGTTGATTCAGCTGTGGGATCGAGGCACCACCAGTGAAGAGCTTGCTGAGGAATGGCAGCAGGCAGGTGTGAGTGCATCAAAGTCTTTTGGAGGATAGCCTGGTGTGAAGAAGGCCAGCAAAGACACACTTCTCAACAGAAAAAACATCAGGGACAGACTGATATTCTGAAAAAGACCATAGTCCCATTGAGAACTTGTGGTCAATCCTCAAGAGGTGGGTAGACCAACAAAAGCCCACAAATTCTGACAAACTCCAAGCATTGATTAGACAAGAATGGGCGGCCACAAGTCAGTACGTGGCCCAGAAGTTGATTGACAGCTGCCAGGGCGAATTGCAGAGGTCTTCAAAAAGTAGGGTCAACACTGCAAATATTGACTTTTTGCATAAACTTAATGCAATTGTCAATAAAAGCCTTTGACACTTATGAAATGCTTGTAATGTTACTTCAGTATAACATAGCAACATCTGACATAAAGGTGTAAAAACACTGAAGCAGCAAACTGTGAAAACCAATACTTGTGTCATTCTCAAACCATTAGGCCATGACTGTATTCGCAACAGCAAGATCACATGTTCAGATAACAGCTGATACTGACGGGATTAGTCCATTAAACGTTTTAATAAAGAGGGTTTGAAGGTTATGATTAAATCTCCCGGAATAATATATGGAAAAGTCTGGTCCAAGCCTATGAGGCCCCTATGCTCGTGGGGCCCCCAGGAAACTGCCCGGCTTCCCCATACGTTAAGACGGCTCTGGTGCTTAGGGGGATTTGAATTGAAGCCGATTTGTGTTTCAAACAACACTTATAATAAAGGACCATAATGAATCTCACACATGACCTGTGCTCAGTAAATTCAACATTATTATATATCAGTTGTTCATCAAAATTAATTGTAACCAAACATCTCTAGAAATCTGCCCTTCTTTATCCACAATTATTTATCGTTAATTTACACTTATGTCTATGGCTTATGTTTAATACCCGTGAAAAATACAAGGAATTCTCTCTGACCAACAGGAACCTCTAGACCAGAAGACAGGGGCCAGGATAGTACTTGTGGCCCCCAGCTGCAGATCCGTCTGTACAGCGCGAACACACTACCAGTTACATTGTAAGTTATGTCACACAGTTCCCAGCTGATCCCTGGGAAGAACATACACACACACCGCCTCCCACACGGAACACACAGAGGCAATTCCCATGTTCCACATACTGGTTATCACTGCTACTATTCTCTACACATATCCCACACTCAGCCTTTATCTCTAACACGTTATATTCCAGGTCTCACATAAAGAAATTATCAGTATGATAAATAGGAGTCAGACATTATAATGTTAATATATACATGATCATTTCATGCCTCCGTGTCTAGCATGTAACGTGTTTCACCCAGGTCACGTACAGCCGCATACACGGTCATTATTTATTATACAGCCACACGTTTACTACAGCTCACAGGACACAATAAAACCAGTAGGGGGAGGGGAATACGCATAAGACCCTGTGCTGAGCTCAGAATGAAGGAGCTGGGAGCTGCATTGTGTTGCTTAGTGGTCAGTGAATACATTGTGTCTCATTTAGAGCAAATCAAGCTAAAAGATACAAATGTATACCTGGATAAACCATCTTGTGACACGGGGGTGTAAATGCAAGATTTATTGTGCATGCAGTGATAACACGGGCTGCTTCTTCATGTAGCACACAAATACAGGTAGGTTTATTTTAATCCTGTGATTTAGAGTTGAACTAGAGAGCAAATCCCCTCCTAACTCTAAATCTGTCCACACATTTTAAGTTTGACCCCCCTGCAGGGCAACATGGTATTGCCTAGGATTACCTGGATTTCCTATTAGAAGGCGTCTGTAGCAGAAATAAATATTGACTGTCATAGGACAGTGTTGAACTGTGTGCACTGGGAGATATATTGAATATTGTTTATATATTGTCACCTTATTATGCAGAGGATATTTAATTATTCACAGTATATCTTCTAAAACAAAACAAAGCTACATATGTGGAGTTTATAGCACTTTCTCTCTGGTTCTAGGATGGAACCAGTAATTTCCTTAATCACAGCTGAGCGTCACCCAAAGAACTTATTACGGACAATTATTTACCAGATGGATGAGGCGGCCATGGGGCAGATCTCCTTAATCCGCAGTACCCATATACCCATACATGAAATCTCATTCCATAGACCATTTGCAGTGTGCAGGAAAGGTGGTGTTACCATAGCAACAACATTCTTTCCAATACAGTTTGGAAAATAAAAGTAAACTTGTAGTACGACTATAATCTAAGGAGTTACAGCAAATGCTGATGACTCCCAGGTAATCTTCTTGCACGATATTATACCGGCCAAAGCTTTCAAATCGCCAAAGTGAGACAGAATTGATACAAATATGCATATTTATTTCATTCTTAGATATGTAACACAGAACCATTAGTTACTGATTATCAGAGGTCACCTCTGGCCACAGCAGCCCCAATTTGTACTTGGCCAGCACTATCCAGCACCGGAGACGGTCCAGCAAGGTGGCATTGGGTGGGTTACCTTGATGTGACAGCTATTTACCCCTTAATGACTGCAGATAAAAGAACGATCACCCCAGTCCCACGGCAGGGAACAGCCCTGATCTCAGGAAAGGTGATTTTACAGCAACAGAGATTGTAACCTGCTACCCGCGATAACAGTCCATGTTCACAGGATATCCACAGCGGATCTAGTAAATAATCTACAGGCTAAACAAGGCTATCCCTAACACATGCTGCTAGCCGCCTATGATGCTTGTCTCCAACAGCAAAATGTAAAAAAACAAACATAATTAGTGTAATATATCATTCTGTAATTCCTTTGATGGGAAGAGTGAAAGTTTCTCAGATGAGCTGCAGCCTCTGATTAATTATCTGTCGGTGACACAGACATCTGTCACACAACTAATCATCCACAATAATAAAAACCAGTTCAGGTCCCATCTGACATTCCAAATTTATATTTCTGGTGTCTTTGAACCAAAAAGAACAAACTTCTGTACTTTTTATATTTTATATATTTCAGATTTATAATACACAAATGCACTCCCATATTCCATCCTGATATTTAAGATACATCCTTAATTACACTTGTGATGTGTAAATGGTAAGAAAACGGAGATGTGTCAGAGAAATATAATATGAGAAAGAGCGTCAGCTCTTGTCGTAGAGGAAGAGCTTAGGGCAGCGTGTGTGTGTGTGTGTCTGTGTGTGTGTGTGTGTGTGTGTCTGTGTGTGTGTGTGTCTGTGTGTGTCTGTGTGTGTGTGTCTGTGTGTGTCTGTGTGTGTGTGTGTGTGTGTGTGTGTGTGTGTGTGTGTGTGTGTCTGTGTGTGTGTGTGTGTGTCTGTGTGTGTGTGTGTGTGTGTGTGTCTGTGTGTGTGTGTGTGTGTCTGTGTGTGTGTGTGTCTGTGTGTGTGTGTGTGTGTGTGTGTGTATGTTAGGGAATTTAGACTGTAAGCTCCAATGGAGTAGGGCCCGATGTGAGTGAGTTCTCTGTACAGCGCTGCAGAATTAGTGGCGCTATATAAATAAATAGATGATGATGATGATGATGATGAAGAAAAGTCAGTTAATTATGGTAATTCAAGCATGCTTTTCTCTTTGTGCTCCTGTATCCTATCACAGCGAGGTTCCTATTGATCCCTATAATGCTGCGTGCTCCTGTATCCTATCACAGCGAGGTTCCTATTGATCCCTATAATGCTGCGTGCTCCTGTATCCTATCACAGCGAGGTTCCTATTGATCCCTATAATGCTGTGTGCTCTTTTATCCTATCACAGCGAGGTTCCTATTGATCCCTATAATGCTGCGTGCTCCTGTATCCTATCACAGCGAGGTTCCTATTGATCCCTATAATGCTGCGTGCTCCTGTATCCTATCACAGTGAGGTTCCTATTGATCCCTATAATGCTGCGTGCTCCTGTATCCTATGACAGCGAGGTTCCTATTGATCCCTATAATGCTGCGTGCTCCTGTATCCTATCACAGCGAGGTTCCTATTGATCCCTATAATGCTGCGTGCTCCTGTATCCTATCACAGCGAGGTTCCTATTGATCCCTATAATGCTGCGTGCTCCTGTATCCTATCACAGCGAGGTTCCTATTGATCCCTATAATGCTGCGTGCTCCTGTATCCTATCACAGCGAGGTTCCTATTGATCCCTATAATGCTGTGTGCTCTTTTATCCTATCACAGCGAGGTTCCTATTGATCCCTATAATGCTGCGTGCTCCTGAATCCTATCACAGCGAGGTTCCTATTGATCCTTATAATGCTGTGTGCTTCTGTATCCTATCACAGCGAGGTTCCTATTGATCCCTATAATGCTGCGTGCTCCTGTATCCTATCACAGCGAGGTTCCTATTGATCCCTATAATGCTGCGTGCTCCTGTATCCTATCACAGCGAGGTTCCTATTGATCCCTATAATGCTGCGTGTTCCTGTATCCTATCACAGCGAGGTTCCTATTGATCCCTATAATGCTGCGTGCTCCTGTATCCTATCACAGTGAGGTTCCTATTGATCCCTATAATGCTGCGTGCTCCTGTATCCTATCACAGCAAGGTTCCTATTGATCCCTATAATGCTGTGTGCTCCTGAATCCTATCACAGTCAGGTTCCTATTGATCCCTATAATGCTGCGTGCTCCTGTATCCTATCACAGTGAGGTTCCTATTGATCCCTATAATGCTGCGTGCTCCTGTATCCTATCACAGTAAGGTCTCTATTTATAAAACAATCTGCATGTACTGTATCGTGTTATTACACAGCAGGACTGAGGCTATACTGAGCTCTACCACTCGCCTACCTCTGTATTAGAGGCTCTAGCAGGCCTGACAGTGTGAAATCAGTCATTTCAGCTGCCCCCCCAGGAGACCCCATCACTCGACCAGCTCACGTTACACAACTAAGACCACCTTACACTGCCTTCATTCCTGTTTCTTCAGGAATTGTCTACCACACGTTCATATCTAATCCCCCCCAGACCATAGCGTCCGTCTGTCCCACACACACCTGTCGCAGTGTTATGTGTATCCCCCAAACTCACAATGAGACCCCTACAGCAATGTGACCGGGACAGGGGAAAGAGATGAGTGATGGGGATACAAATCCGTACAGCAGTAATAGCACAAGGCTGGTCGCTGTCGCTGCGGTCAGGTTAACCTGGGGGTTATCGGCGGATTTAGGGATATTTTCCCTTTGATAAACAGACCCCCACGTCGCTGGAGAACACCGAAGACAACTGCAGTACAGGATAAAGTGCAGCTGTCACCTACTAACAATGAGGCAGACATTCTGTGGGAGTAACTAGTGATGTCATCATTGAGGCATGAGGCACTGAATTACATATCAGAACGAAAAGATACCTCATTGCCTACACACAACCAAAAAAGTCCAACAAAGTATAACTACACTAATATATTAACCACTTCTGTGTTTACTGCATAAACACATAGGAAGATGGTTAAAAAAAGCTAAATATTCCGACTAGATCATTAAAATCTGAGAGATCTGCTGCATTGCAAAGTGTTGAATATTCAATACACAAATCAACTGAAGAGGCCAAAACTCCAGAACATGTTACATCTAAGTGTCTGCAATCATTAACTCTCCGACCAGGAGCCCATAAACACATCACCTGGAAGTGATGGCAGCGCAGGAACGCAGTAATGCAGCCGGCGCAGCTGGAAGATGCTTTGCTGCAATTAGATGAGTGTTCGGAGAAGTCATTAAGTAATGACACTGCTTTCAGGCAATTAGCGCTTGACACAGCGCTTATAATTGGATTTCATTACCCTGAGCAGGCAGTTTGTGTAACCCCTCACGCACCACATAGAACAATTAACCGATTATTACAGGTACACAGCATAGTGCTGCAATCTGCAGGTATAATAATTAGGGTGGATGGGAACGGAATCTCCACTAAAAAATAATAATCACATCGGCCGCATGGAATTTGCCTGCTCCCTGTCTGCAGGGCCTCGGGCTGCTTGTGCGGGAAACAGAAAACCAAAGAAAGCAACAGGAACATCCATCAAGTAACAGATTAATGTCAGACACCAATGATAACGTCACATAATCCCTATATGACAGTGATGGGCAACTTGGCACACTTCTAGGGCCACAGTGTGGCCCACTAACTTTCAAAAGAACCACACATTACCCCTAATCTCAGTAATAAGTTCCAAACCATTTGTTCACAGACAACAAACACCACTCAAATCCTGCAATCACCCCATAACACCCCGCACAATGTCCACCTACCCAGAACACCCCCCCATATGACCTTTAATACCTATTTTCCCCCATAATGAATCTTAGACCTCCCACTCACTTACTTAATAAGAGTGGGGGCCACATGTGTAGCTCAGTGGGGTAAAGCGCAGAGAATGAGGGCCCGGGGCCAACGGGACAAAAGACACTGAGAGTCATAAAGCAGGAAGGTGCTGGGGGCCAGGGCCGAAGGCTTTGGGGTGAGATGGGCTCTATGGAGACAGATAAACCATAGAGAAATGTAACTAAAACTCTACTGAAGACAGGCGTCTGGAAGGCAAATATAGATTATTTTCTCCATAATTTCCGCACATTCATTCATCTGACAGAAAGAGAACACAAGGTTTGAGCTGAGAACCCCTTTAAGGCAACATTAAAGAAGGTTGAACAAGACATTTATCAGAAGGCAATTAGGATCTGTGCACTGAAAACCACAGCGGGAATGTGATACAGACGCTGTACTCGTTTTATTACACTGAGAGCAGCACCAGAGTATAACCTCTGCCATAGAACATGAGAATAACACACAAACTGTGTTATAAACCCCAGAAAATAGCGGTAAGTGCTGTATTACACCAGACTCGAAATATTACAAAACACAAAGTTGTGGGACTGAAATAAGTCCCTGGAAGATTGGAAACGGCAGTAAGATCCCGGCCGCGCGTTTAACAAAGCTGCGTCTCCACTAACACATCTGCCGCATACGGTACATTCTCTGCTATGTGGATTATACCAATCACTGTAACCATATAAAGAAGTTAGAGGAACACCGCCCACTCTCTGACCGCAATACTGACTCATTCCCCAAATGAACCATTTCACTGCCAGCACACAAGAGAATCAAGCCCAATAGTAAAAATATTAATAGGTCACAATGAGCTTCCATCCAGTACAGAGAACATGCACTAAATGATAACGAGCTCAATAGGTCACCCAGCAGGCAGGTGATTTCTTCACCGTATACCACCCCGGCACATCTACACCACACAGGACACACCGTATACCACCCTGGCACATCTACACCACACAGGACACACCGTATACCACCCCGGCACATCTACACCACCCAGGACACACCGTATACCACCCCGGCACATCTACACCACCCAGGACACACCGTATACCACCCCGGCACATCTACACCACCCAGGACACACCGTGTACCACCCCGGCACATAGACACCACCCAGGACACACCGTATACCACCCCGCACATCTACACCACCCAGGACACACCGTATACCACCCTGGCACATCTACACCACACAGGACACACCGTATACCACCCTGGCACATCTACACCACCCAGGACACACCGTGTACCACCCCGGCACATAGACACCACCCAGGACACACCGTATACCACCCTGGCACATCTACACCACCCAGGACACACCGTATACCACTCCGGCACATCTACACCACACAGGACACACCGTGTACCACCCCGGCACATAGACACCACACAGGACACACCGTATACCACTCCGGCACATCTACACCACCCAGGACACACCGTATACCACTCCGGCACATCTACACCACCCAGGACACACCGTGTACCACCCCGGCACATAGACACCACACAGGACACACCGTATACCACTCCGGCACATCTACACCACCCAGGACACACCGTGTACCACCCCGGCACATAGACACCACCCAGGACACACCGTATACCACCCTGGCACATCTACACCACCCAGGACACACCGTGTACCACCCCGGCACATAGACACCACACAGGACACACCGTATACCACCCCGCACATCTACACCACCCAGGACACACCGTATACCACCCTGGCACATCTACACCACCCAGGACACACCGTATACCACCCCGGCACATCTACACCACCCAGGACACACCGTATACCACCCCGGCACATCTACACCACCCAGGACACACCGTATACCACCCTGGCACATCTACACCACACAGGACACACCGTATACCACCCTGGCACATCTACACCACACAGGACACACCGTATACCACCCTGGCACATCTACACCACACAGGACACACCGTATACCACCCTGGCACATCTACACCACACAGGACACACCGTATACCACCCTGGCACATCTACACCACCCAGGACACACCGTGTACCACCCCGGCACATAGACACCACACAGGACACACCGTATACCACCCTGGCACATCTACACCACCCAGGACACACCGTATACCACCCCGGCACATCTACACCACACAGGACACACCGTATACCACCCTGGCACATCTACACCACCCAGGACACACCGTGTACCACCCCGGCACATCTACACCACACAGGACACACCGTATACCACCCCGCACATCTACACCACCCAGGACACACCGTATACCACCCTGGCACATCTACACCACCCAGGACACACCGTGTACCACCCCGGCACATAGACACCACACAGGACACACCGTGTACCACCCCGGCACATCTACACCACCCAGGACACACCGTATACCACCCTGGCACATCTACACCACCCAGGACACACCGTGTACCACCCCGGCACATAGACACCACACAGGACACACCGTATACCACCCCGCACATCTACACCACCCAGGACACACCGTATACCACCCTGGCACATCTACACCACCCAGGACACACCGTATACCACCCCGGCACATCTACACCACCCAGGACACACCGTATACCACCCCGGCACATCTACACCACCCAGGACACACCGTATACCACCCTGGCACATCTACACCACACAGGACACACCGTATACCACCCTGGCACATCTACACCACCCAGGACACACCGTATACCACCCCGGCACATCTACACCACACAGGACACACCGTATACCACCCCGGCACATCTACACCACCCAGGACACACCGTATACCACCCCGGCACATCTACACCACACAGGACTCACCGTATACCACCCCGGCACATCTACACCACACAGGACACACCGTATACCACTCCGGCACATCTACACCACCCAGGACACACCGTATACCACCCCGGCACATCTACACCACCCAGGACACACCGTGTACCACCCCGGCACATCTACACCACCCAGGACACACCGTATACCACCCCTAACACATCTACACCACACAGGACACACCGTATACCACCCCGACACATCTACACCACACAGGACACACCGTATACCACCCTGGCTCATCTACACCACACAGGACACACCGTATACCACCCCGGCACATCTACACCACACAGGACAAACCATATACCACCCCGGCACATCTACACCACCCAGGACACACCGTATACCACCCTGGCACATCTACACCACCCAGGACACACCGTATACCACCCCGACACATCTACACCACACAGGACACACAGTATACCACCCCGGCACATCTACACCACACAGGACACACCGTATACCACCCCGGCACATCTACACCACCCAGGACACACCGTATACCACCCCGACACATCTACACCACACAGGACACACCGTATACCACCCCGGCACATCTACACCACCCAGGACACACCGTATACCACCCTGGCACATCTACACCACCCAGGACACACCGTATACCACCCCGACACATCTACACCACCCAGGACACACCGTGTACCACCCCGGCACATCTACACCACCCAGGACACACCGTATACCACCCCGGCACATCTACACCACACAGGACACACCGTATACCACCCCGACACATCTACACCACACAGGACACACCGTATACCACCCAGACACATCTACACCACACAGGACACACAGTATACCACCCCGGCACATCTACACCACCCAGGACACACCGTATACCACCCTGGCACATCTACACCACACAGGACACCGTATACCACCCCGGCACATCTACACCACACAGGACACACAGTATACCACCCCGACACATCTACACCACCCAGGACACACCGTATACCACCCCGGCACATCTACACCACACAGGACACACCGTATACCACCCCGGCACATCTACACCACCCAGGACACACCGTGTACCACCCCGGCACATCTACACCACACAGGACACACCGTATACCACTCCGGCACATCTACACCACACAGGACACACCGTATACCACCCCTAACACATCTACACCACACAGGACACACCGTATACCACCCCGCACATCTACACCACACAGGACACACCGTGTACCACCCCGGCACATCTACACCACCCAGGACACACCGTATACCACCCTGGCACATCTACACCACCCAGGACACACCGTATACCACCCTGGCACATCTACACCACACAGGACACACCGTATACCACCCAGACACATCTACACCACACAGGACACACCGTATACCACCCCGGCACATCTACACCACACAGGACACACCGTATACCACCCTGGCTCATCTACACCACACAGGACACACCGTATACCACCCCGGCACATCTACACCACACAGGACACACAGTATACCACCCCGGCACATCTACACCACACAGGACACACAGTATACCACCCCGGCACATCTACACCACACAGGACACACAGTATACCACCCCGACACATCTACACCACCCAGGACACACCGTATACCACCCCGGCACATCTACACCACACAGGACACACCGTATACCACCCCGGCACATCTACACCACCCAGGACACACCGTGTACCACCCCGGCACATCTACACCACACAGGACACACCGTATACCACTCCGGCACATCTACACCACACAGGACACACCGTATACCACCCCTAACACATCTACACCACACAGGACACACCGTATACCACCCCGCACATCTACACCACACAGGACACACCGTGTACCACCCCGGCACATCTACACCACCCAGGACACACCGTATACCACCCTGGCACATCTACACCACCCAGGACACACCGTATACCACCCTGGCACATCTACACCACACAGGACACACCGTATACCACCCAGACACATCTACACCACACAGGACACACCGTATACCACCCCGGCACATCTACACCACACAGGACACACCGTATACCACCCCGGCACATCTACACCACACAGGACACACCGTATACCACCCAGACACATCTACACCACACAGGACACACCGTATACCACCCCGGCACATCTACACCACACAGGACAAACCATATACCACCCCGGCACATCTACACCACCCAGGACACACCGTATACCACCCCGGCACATCTACACCACACAGGACACACAGTATACCACCCCGGGACCGTATACATATATACAGAACACAGGGCACACCTGTTGTATATATAACATACAGCATATGTAAATTATAATCAATTTAATTTTAAACAGTTTACTGTGACAATGCTCTATCTCAATAGGGAAACCAGCCAATATCCAGACCCCTCTCCCCCCTATAACAACCCCATCCAGTGTACACAATCACCTTACAGCGAGCAGACCACAATATTCTCTGTCCCTCGCTGGGTAATATGAGGGCAGCAAACGCCAACGCAGACTCTAACCCTCTGCCAGCTAAATATCCTCATCCGCAGGGGCACCCTCCTCCTGACATGTATGGTACATGTATGGCACATGTATGTCACCGGTTCTTTGTCTGGGGAGTCTTCCTTCTCCAGCTACAGTTCATGCAGCTAATTCAGACATTTTTAAATGGCTATAAATCAGCATTGTAAAATACTGCACAATATTCCAGCACAGCGTGTAGGGGCTGTTCTGCTATACGGCTTGTCAGACACAAACATAAAAGTTATATATTTATTAAACAAATCATCCAAACCTCTTATTTACAATATACCGTCTCCAGGCATCATAAGCACAGGAAAAGTTTGGTAACATTTGTTTTGATAACGAAAAACACATTCGCTATTAGGCTTAATAATACATCAGATATAATATTCCTTCTTAAAAACGAAAAAAACGAAAAATAAGAATTTTAAAACACACCCAGAATATCTTATAATACAGTGCTAGTGATCACTATTACCACCATCAGCGTAATGACCAGAATCCGGCTCCTGAGCGGTGTATGAGAGTCTGTGCTGGTCTGCCGCAGCCGCATGTGTGTGACGTACTGTACATTAGGCAGCGTGCTCTCCTACGGTCAGGAGGTGCGTGTGTGTACATCAACGTGCACTCTCTGCAGTGCCAATTGTCATGATTTACACTACACAAATGGGCATAGATCTAACTCAGCATCAGGACCACCTGTTTAATGTGCTGGAATGTGGTTATGATGAGTAAATTACACATATGTACAATAATACAAGAGTTATTAGTTGGGTGTGTGGTTGACTCAAGTTTTGTGCGGGATGCCCTGTGGGAAGAACTCTCTGCTACTTTCTAAGTGATGTCACTGGTTCCTAGTGAATTGATAGGCCAAACCTCCAAACTGTCAGAGGTGCTGGACACGCCCTCAGGGGAACGAAACACCCCCATTTAGAGTGACTACACCCCTTTCTTGTATGTGTGCTCCTAGATGTTAAAATCATAAAATTGGGAGGTATGAAAGGCTTGTGGCTGGATCACATATAAATACTTTATTGTAGATGTGGCCGGGTCCATCTTGAAATGTGCTCTGACACTGGGAGGGTTAATACTCTGGACCAGAGGGGTTAAACTGCAGCACTAGGGGATGTAAAAAATGTATTAAAGGGAAATTTTATTCATTTAAATGTATATATTTAATATATGGCAAGTATGACGCCAGTTAGTAACCATCGCACAGAGACGTAAAGGCTAAGTCCCAGTCGCTGGGCGTGTAAATGTATTTAGTTTCATTTGCCATGTATTGATTTATTATGAGATTTTGAATGAAATTTGTTTCTGCACCTGTCTGAGGAAAGGGTCCCATGATAAGTCTTTTCATGCGAGTGATCAACACTTGTTTTGCCTGAACACACAGCAGGGTCAGTACATTTATTTCCTGTGTAGCTTTTCATCCTGAGTCTTATAACCTGTCTGAATAATGTAATAGCAAGTGATTTGGGAAATCACAGAATGATGTAAATTTTATTAAAGTTTAAAATTGAGTTAACTTCAAGTTTAGAGAATATATCACATCCTAATGTTAACTATCTGATGTAATATCTAAGACGTTGTGGTGCCGCTAACAGCAATGTAAAAAGGTTTTAAACCCCCCCAGGCTGATTAATGTGCAGGCTGTATGAAGCACCTGGATTCATTAAAGGGGCAGGGGGCTGGATTACCTCCTGCCAGGGTAGGGCTGCAAAACTGTATAAAAGAGCCCTGTTTTGACATGTCATATATTACTCCAGCTGTAACTTCTGGAAGATTGCTCATACCTCAAAATAGCTGTCCTTATTAGGACTGCTTGAGCTAATAAAAAATCACTGCTTTGACGCCTACTTACCTGCTGTAATTACTGTGACCTACAGATTAGACCAACCTCCGTTATCCGGTTGTTCTGAGGTTGGGATCCAGCATCCAGTACCACCGCTCTGCCCGCTACCTGCAGCTCTGGATAGTGTGATAGACCAGGAGGAACCATCCACAACAACCCTGATCTACAGAAAGAGGTCAGGGGTACCAGCCCAGGTGCCCAGGAAGGGGGTACACTAGCAGCGAGAGTTACCCAGAAGGACACAGTTCCAGGTGCTGGTGAAGGAGTACTGCATTTAGAGGGGTGCAATTTGGGATAAAGAAAGGGGAGGGTGGCAAGGCAGCCCAGCCGGTCCCCAGCAACATGACAGGGTGACACAGGAGAAACATCTTGTCACTAGGCTGTATTTTCATGAAGGAAACAAAATGTTTCACATAGGGTGCAGTTTAACATTCTGAGTATTTACATCCGTGCCGAGAGCAGAACATGGTTTCCATTACACGCTGGGAAACTGTGGGGTGTTCACCTTACATTACCCCGTTATGTATAATGTACAAACCAGACGCTCACAGTTTGCAGCCCACCTTGAAAACGGACCGTGCGCCGTATAAATCACTAATGAGAAGAACTTTCCAGTAGACATTTGCAGAACATTACAAAGCTCCGCAGCCAGACTATCCTGCAATACATTGTGTTTTAATTAAGATATTTTACCAGATACACAGAGATACATATCTAGTTTTCAATTAGTTTCTGGGCAGCTGCTGTAAAACAGAAATAAACTAAGATTACAGAGTATGAACGACTTGATTTGAACTCACAAAACTGTTTATTCTAGAAGAGCTGGGAGAGCTCTGTCATTAGTAACTGGAAGGAAGACACAGGAAGACGTTAACCAGTGCAGCGTTCGTTCAAAACTGCGCAGAAAGGTAACGGAGAAAGACTTGGATTTATATTCTGCAACTTCTGTGGCTGTGTGAGGCTACGACTACTACCAATATCAGGTCTATGTCCTTATATGAAGCAGATTATCCAGTACCATATTTACAGGGAAAGGTACCCAAGCTAAACTATATATATATATATATATATATATATACACACACACACACACATTATACCCTCATTATCCTCAGTGCTGTGCTTTTCTGTACTGAGGTTCACGAACCGGTTATAAATATACAGCTTTATATAAGGGACAAGCAGTGGGACACGCACAGCGTAGGAGGTCGGGTAATTAAATGGATGGGAGATTTAATTGAACAGCAAGAACAGCCTCATGTGTTGGTCTTCACCACCCGCAAACCACTGCCAAGAAAGATTCACATCTACTCAGATTGTAATCGCTCCCGGCTCACAATGAAGCCGGACAATGTCCAAGATCATTGTGAGTTTGCGGCTATAATTAATGAGCCAACGAGGACCCTTTCTATCCAACTGTGCAGACTGATCAACAAATGACTATATATATAGCTATATATATCTATATCTATGTCTATATATATATATATAACTTAATAATCTCAAAGGGAAAAAGTGACCCAGCATCTGCCCAGCATTGCACCTAATCCTCAGCCCTGACAGCGACACCCTCATTCAGCATCTGTGATAATACGACGCTTATCTGACGTTGCGCACTAACCGCACACAGCGCCTGGACTTGGACAACAGATATCAGAAGAAATTCCTCAGCGATAACAAAAACTCTGCAGAACAAATTAATTATTTCGAGCAGCGATATTGGATACCGGTCTACGTGAGGGGGATTGGGCCATTAATCGGAATATTTGAAATGTTTCCTGCGGGCGTAGAACGTGGTAAGAGGCGATTCTCAGACTGCAGACTCACGGTGGTAATTCCAGAGGGCGGGACAAGGTCCGGTCTGTTTACAGTTAATGGGAAATACATATGTATGTGTGTTATTCACACACATGGTCACCTCAAGCAGAATTAATCGTGTCCCAATTTATGGCATCACTAAATAATCCAGCAGACACGGAACATGGAAGAGAAACAGGAGTATTAATACCTGGCTGAGCAACCGGTATTACCAGGGGGAGACTCCTGGAAATGTCCCTGTTTTTCATTACCGACTCTCTGCACAATTCCTCCATCTCTGTATATTGAATTATTACCATTAATCCTAGGGCTTATAAATAAACATTTATTGAATAAATGAACATGCAAATAAATGACATTATATGAAACTGAAGTTGGGGTGGCACAGTGGTTAGCATTGTTGCCACAGATATGTATGACCTACACATGGGATTGCTTCCTATCTGTGTGGAGTTTATATGTTCTCCCCGTGTTTGCGTGGGTTTCTTCCCACACTCGAAATATACACTGGCAGGTAAATTGGCTGTTGATAAAATTAACCCTCGTCTCTGTCTGTCTGTCTGTGTGTATCAGGCAATTTAGATTGTAAGCCCCAATTTGAGAGGGACTGGTGGCTCTATATAAATAAATAACTTCTATAAACATCACATGATGCAGATTGTACTGCACGGAACAGTAACTATAGGTCAGATACGTATATAATATATAGTGTACAGTGTTACAGTAACTATAGATCAGATACGTATATAATATATAGTGTATATAATATATAGTGTACAGCGTTACAGTAACTATAGGTCAGATACATATATAATATATAGTGTATATAATATATAGTGTACAGTGTTACAGTAACTATAGATCAGATACGTATATAATATATAGTGTATATAATATATAGTGTACAGCGTTACAGTAACTATAGGTCAGATACATATATAATATATAGTGTATATAATATATAGTGTACAGCGTTACAGTAACTATAGATCAGATACGTATATAATATATATTGTATATAATATATAGTGTACAGCGTTACAGTAACTATAGATCAGATACGTATATAATATATAGTGTATATAATATATAGTGTACAGCGTTACAGTAACTATAGATCAGATACGTATATAATATATATTGTATATAATATATAGTGTACAGTGTTACACTAACTATAGGTCAGATACATATATAATATATAGTGTATATAATATATAATGTACAGTGTTACAGTAACTATAGGTCAGATACATATATAATATATAGTGTATATAATATATAGTGTACAGTGTTACAGTAACTATAGGTCAGATACATATATAATATATAGTGTATATAATATATAATGTACAGTGTTACAGTAACTATAGGTCAGATACATATATAATATATAGTGTATATAATATATAGTGTACACTGTACAGCGTCACAGTAACTATAGGGCAGATTCCAGCATCCGCCCTTAGGCACAGAGTAGAAATCTAATCCTCCAGTTCATTGATCAGAGCTGTCGCTGTCTCACATACACAATAGACGGGGCTCACAGCTTCCTTGCCCAGGAAACACGCTCAGTCCCACTACAGCCAGCAGTCAGCTGAACCGCTCTACAGAAACGCAGACTGAACATGAAAGCGGATGACGCTTTAAATATTTAATGCACAATCGTGCTGGTTATGTAGCATCTCGCTGGTTCAATGCATTCTTGAGCTTGAAGCAGCGGACATGAAATAAATCCGAGGTCTCCCGCTTCTCTGTGATGTGTAAATGATGGTGTCGGCATTAACCCCATCCTGGCCTGTTAGTAAATATAATGCACAACTGTGCACACTAGATGGAGGAACAGACTGATTAATGAGCAGGAAGAAAATCACATTGAGGAATTTCTAGTTCTGTAATATCACATAGGAGGGGGAATCCCGATAAATGAGTACATACAGACAGACAGATTGGGGCGAGTAATGACAGGTGGTTTTCTTATTTGGCAAATACACACGTACAAAAATAACTCATAACTGCTTATAAAAACAGTTCAGAGTCCAAAATTGTGCCCTAAATTCATAGATATCTAGCTCAAGTCAGATACACTCTCTAGTTCAAGTCAGATACACTCTCTAGCTCAAGTCAGATACACTCTCTACGAAAACACAACTAACTCTTAGGCGCATACTTCAAAAGCTAGTATTCAATACATAACACCACCCAAATTCCAATTCAATGTCGCTCCTTATAATGGGAAGTGCCCACCCCTACTGCAGACATACAGTGTGATGTTAAATACTTATATGTCAAAAAAGACAAAAGTATTATAGGAGTTGTACCTTTATTGGCTTACCAAAAAATAAAGGATTATATTTGCTAGTTTTCAGAGCACAGAGGACCCTACATCAGACAAACTTACAAATGAATAACTGAGGAAATGGCACAACATTTAAGAGCTGTTACATCAAGAAATTTGTACAGGTGGGGGGGGGGGATACATCATTAAGAAAAGCTATAGTAATAAAACAAAGGTTTTCATTACGAATGGAAGAGTAAAAGTCCTAGAAGTTCAGAGATCTGGAGTTGCTCTGCTGTGGGGTGTAAAGTGTGTCCATGTAGTAGGTCATAGTGTGTCCCTGTAGTGGGTCATAGTGTGTCCATGTAGTGGGTCATAAATCCAGGTGTTATATTGAGTCCTTGAGTTAATGACTGAAATGTTCTTATCAGTTTGAATTCCCATTTTTTTCTCTCCCTGTCATTTTAAAAAAGACATTTTAGTATTAAGACTTTTAAATATGTCATTCTGTGTCCTGTTCCAGAGAAGTGTTTACCCATCCTTATTGTGTGTCTGTGTAGGGGCCCCTGTGCTCTGAAAGCTAGCAAATATAATCATTTGTTTTTGTTGGTTAGCCAATAAAGCTATCACTCCTATAATACTTTAGTCACAAAAGTATTTAACATCACATATATTTTTCTGGCTAACATGGTACTGCAATAATAATAATAATACAAATTGTTTTGCTACACATTTTGCAGACATACAGGATAGTGGTGCACTGGTATTGCAGAAATTGTGAAACTGAAAAGTGTCTGATAGTAAATATTACGGGATGTCTGTATATTTATTCAATAGCAGAAACCTTATTTATTACACAGAAATATGACAAGCAATATATACAGGAACGGTATCTATGAAACTTTATTTTTATTTAATAATTTTTCATTCCATTTTTCTATTTAAGGACATGTGGATTTCTGGCAGTATATAGATCATAGTCCTCATTGCTGGAAATCTATATTAATCTCCAATTTTTTGTTTGGATACATCTTATTAAGGAGCTATTTGAGAAGTGTTATTTTATTTTTACAACTATTTATCTTGTATTGTACATTGTATGTTTCTATATATATTGCTTGTCACATTTATTTGTAAATAAGGTTTCTGATATTGAATAAATATACAGACATCCCGTAATATTTACTATCAGGCATTTTTCACTTTCATTTGTGCAATTTTTCAGATACACTCTCAAGCTCAAAAGTCAGATACACTCTCCAGCTCAAAAGTCAGATACAGTCTCCAGCTCAAAAGTCAGATACATTCTATGCTATTTGCCAGTAAAATTATAAATTTCTTACCCCCCAAGCAACAAAAATGGAAACTTTTGTTTTGTTCTTACCCCCCCCCCTCATTCTGTCCTTCCCCTATTACCTTCTTTTGCTTTTTTTATCCCTTAATTTTTTTGAAAAATCAATAAAAACACCATTAAACAAGGGAAACTTTTGCTTGTAATAAAACATGAAGGCCTGTATGAGATAAAACGACTATGACACATTAGAGAAGACATTTAGACTCTAGGGGGTCCATACTGTTTCATAGGCTGGACTCTAGGGGGTCCATACTGTTTCATAGGCTGGACTCTAGGGGGTCTGTACTGTTTCATACGCCGGACTATATGGGTCCATACTATTTAATATGCTGTTTCTTAGCATTTTATGGGTGTAGCGTTATTTATTCACATATAAATATAGAAGTCAACACATCTGCTTATGTTTTTCTAGCCTACATCAGGGTTATTGATATACATGGCGTACACATCACACCTTAGCTGAACTTGGGAAGCTAGATAGTCACACACACAAACTATTTCCCAAAATGAAATCATTGTACCAGTTGTTGTAATGAGATTGTCCCTCCATCTCTTGCAGAACACAGAAGAGAAATGACATGTTCTCCCTGCAGCACAATGTCGACATTTCATTCTATTCTATTACAATTTGGAGATTAAACAGCCTCCGGGGCACAAAAGGCAGCGACATGTAACTATAATCCGCATTATTTAATAAGCCTTACTTGTTGTATTAGTGTTGCAGGGTAGGATAAATTCACCCCACGTCTCCTTTTGCCCCTGCTGAATGGGGGAATTAAACACATAAAAGAGAACGCAGAAAACATTGGAACAGACGGAACGTCGCCCACTAAAATCTCATCAACATTCTTCATACAAAAGAATATTAAAAAAAAATTCTTAATGCATCTTAATTTTGGAGCCGAATGAACATCTTGGAAGCTTTGCATAATTTGTATATGATTAATGTTCCCAGATGGAGAGTGTCGCTGCGCACTCACACACAGACGAAGAAGGGACCGGATCAATGACAATCCAATATATATAGCAAAGGTTACACCATATACTGGAAGTATGTCATTACTGTATAACAATCAGTAACATTTCAGCGGAAGGTATTTAGGGAATGGTTATATATAGCATACCTCTTACTTCATATAGCACCAACATATATTACACAGCCCTGTACAGAGGAGGTAATGTATATGGGGATTAGGTACAGGAATATTATATAAAACTGTATATGGGGATTATAGAACAGGAATATTATATTACAGTGTATATGGGGGTTATATAACAGGAATATTATATTACACTGTATATGGGGATTATGGAACAGGAATATTATATTACACTGCATATGGGGATTATAGAACAGGAATATTATATTACACTGTATATGGGGATTATATAACGGGTCTATTATATTACACTGTATATGGGGATTATGGAACAGGACTATTATATTACACTGTACATAGGGATTATAGAACAGGAATATTATATTACACTGTATATGGGGATTATGGAACAGGAATATTATATTACACTGTATATAGGGATTATATAACGGGTCTATTATATTACACTGTATATGGGGATTATATAACGGGTATATTATATTACACTGTATATAGGGATTATATAACATGAATATTATATTACACCGTATATGGTGATTATATAATAAGAATATTTTATTACACCGTACATATGGGGATTATATAACTGAAATATTATATTACACTGTATATGGGGATTATAGAACAGGAATATTATATTACACCGTATATGGGGATTATAGAACAGGAATATTATATTACACTGTATATGGGGATTATAGAACAGGAATATTATATTACACTGTATATGGGGATTATAGAACAGGAATATTATATTACACTGTATATGGGGATTATATAACATGAATATTATATTACACCGTATATGGGGATTATAGAACAGGAATATTATATTACACTGTATATGGGGATTATATAACTGGAATATTATATTACACTGTATATGGGGATTATAGAACAGGAATATTATATTACACCGTATATGGGGGATTATATAACATGAATATTATATTACACCGTATATGGGGGATTATATAACATGAATATTATATTACACCGTATATGGGGGATTATATAACATGAATATTATATTACACCGTATATGGGGGATTATATAACATGAATATTATATTACACCGTATATGGGGATTATAGAACAGGAATATTATATTACACCGTATATGGGGATTATATAACAGGAATATTATATTACACCGTATATGGGGATTATATAACAGGAATATTATATTACACTGTATATGGGGGATTATATAACATGAATATTATATTACACCGTATATGGTGATTATATAATAAGAATATTTTATTACACCGTACATATGGGGATTATATAACTGAAATATTATATTACACTGTATATGGGGATTATAGAACAGGAATATTATATTACACCGTATATGGGGATTATAGAACAGGAATATTATATTACACTGTATATGGGGATTATAGAACAGGAATATTATATTACACTGTATATGGGGATTATATAACATGAATATTATATTACACCGTATATGGGGATTATAGAACAGGAATATTATATTACACTGTATATGGGGATTATAGAACAGGAATATTATATTACATTGTATATGGGGATTATATAACTGGAATATTATATTACACTGTATATGGGGATTATAGAACAGGAATATTATATTACACCGTATATGGGGGATTATATAACATGAATATTATATTACACCGTATATGGGGGATTATATAACATGAATATTATATTACACCGTATATGGGGGATTATATAACATGAATATTATATTACACCGTATATGGGGATTATAGAACAGGAATATTATATTACACCGTATATGGGGATTATATAACAGGAATATTATATTACACCGTATATGGGGATTATATAACAGGAATATTATATTACACACTATATGACGTGTTATCGGCAGTGTGGGAGGTGGAAGGATGATTTATAGAACCTGGAAGAGATGTAAGGACCCACTGGGGAGATGATGGGGTTCATCCTATGGCCATCCAAATTAAGGCCATGAAATAAGCCATTTATCAGACATGCACTGTCACAGACATTCGCCCTCGGAGTTGCTGCCTCCTCAGTGTTTCCTTTTCATTCCGTGTTTTGTTCATTCTCTCTGGTTTCCCCATTTCTCCTGCGTTTCCACGGCAACCTCCCGGCTTACATGCGCATGAAAAGACCAGTAAATGTTCTGGCAGCTCAGAAATAATTCCCTTAAAGGGGCTCTGCTGGCTCCTGGTCTCTACCCTCTCCCTGCAGCCTGTGTGCAGTCCTACCTCCAGCTGATGTGTCTCATAGGGGGCATCTCCTGCGAGGTGGAGATCCCCATATTACAGCTGGACCCCCCCATACAGCCGGAGGCCACACAATGACACGGTCTGGAGTTTATATAACACCACACAAATGGTTAATAAGAGGACTAGGTGGCTGCACCTCAATCACCCACACTCACCTTTTGCCTGACTCCACATCACCATCATCTCCACCAGAGCTGGATGTTAGATCTCGATCCTGCCAGATCCGGGCCACGAGCTGCAGAGCACAGCTGCACAGCTGCACAGCCTCCAGAAAGGCTGCATTTATGGGGGCTGAATGGCGTTGTGATGCAGAACAGACTCTGCCTATTCTACAAACAGCACCCGGGCCCACACAAATACCCCCAACCGGGTGCTTCATTATCAACCAAACCAACTGCAATGCCAGCTTCCCATGCCATCTAGTACACAGAGAGCTCTAGATTCATCATGTACATAGACACGGACAAAGTCTGAGCATACGGGGAGTCTGGTTAATGAGTGAGGAATTATGACCTAGCTAATTATGGATGACAGCCATCCAACCTTATATACTGCTCACTGGGGGGGGTTAGATTGGCCGTGGATAGTGCTGCGATGCGTCTCCAGTACAGTCCGCAGAGACACATCGGGTCAGAGGTTTTACTAAAATCTCCACCCATTATCCTCGTGTCCCATAGAGATGAGAGGGAAAATATACTGTATTGTCCGGCAATGTGCATGAAGGCGATGTCCAGCGCACCTCGCGACTAGCTGAATCCCCCCTACTTCTATTATTTTACTGATTAGATGTGAGGGTCACCCGCCACCCCAACGGTACAATGTGTGATGTCACTTATTGGCCAGGACTTGTCATCTGTCCAATCAGGGACCAGCAATTATTCAATTATTTAATGTGGGAGGAATAATATATGGTCAGCACAGTGGTTAGTATTGCTGCCTCACAGCACTAGGGCCACGTTCGATTCCGACCAAGGGCCACATCAGTGTGGTGTCTATATGATCTCCCAGTATTTGCATGGGTTTCCTCCAGGTGCTCCAGTTTCCTCCCACACTCCAAAGACATACTGGTAGGTTAATTTGCTGCTGGGTATAATGCTCCCCAATGTGTGTATCTGCTAGGGAATATAGACTGTGAGCTCCAGTAGGACCAGAACAGATTTTCTGTACAGCGCTGTGCAATATGATGGAGCTATATAAATAATAATATTCATGAGGTCACATCTGAGGAACGCTGGGGAGAGAACAATGTAGAATAGATTTGAGGGATAAGTAAAACCATTACATCCTCCCAGCTGTAATACATTTGGAGAGCCGGACCATACAAACATCCCTTAATGTGACTCCCACACGGCGCACTGAGTGGAACAATGTACAATCATCACCAGAACACGGCTACGGATCTGGTCTCACCGGAGATTAGAGTTTATCGGGCTCGTGCTCCGGGCTCTGCAGGTCTCAGCCTCCTGTTATCACATTACCATGTGTTTGGAGATTAAAGACATATGTCCCTAAGTGAAAACATGACGAATCTTCATTTATGGGAAGCAACGAATACAATGAAGAGCGCAGGAGAGGGGATCAGGTTAAGAAGTAAATCATATTCCTGCAAGTCTCTGCAATCAAAGACAAGATCCTCATGAAAAACCTGCGTTTCAATATCCACGGCCCCCAGGGGGGGAAGTTACTCTGACACCAGACACTGACATTATACAGAGTATTCACATGTTGTGGAAACATTGGGGGATAGGTAAGAAAACTGTGCTGTGCATAGCAACCAGAGTCTGACATTACCCTAGTGCAGCTTAGTAAATGGTATCAAGTATCTGTTTGGTTGCTATGGGCAACACCAACTGTTTCCTTTGCACATGTTTTCATGAGTGCCCTAATGTATGTTTCTAGATCTGTTCTAGATCAGCAAAATGTGGGTACTCCCATGTCAGAGGGATGCTGTGTTATCGGGCGATCCCAGGCTTGGAGACAATCATTTACTGTACAGCGGCAAAGTAATGACGGCCATTCATAAATGAAAATATAAAGAAAGACGACATTACAGCCCTATCTGTAATCCGCAGCAACACCGTGGTCCATTGTTTTACATGTAATAACTATTCAGGGACATTTATTCAAACAAACCCATAACAATTGTATCTTTATAGAGCATATTCCTATGTGCCCACTAACGTTAACCTTTGTGTTTATCATCGGTTTATAACAAGCCAAGTATATGTAAATGGATGTGAAATAAAAATCATTGTTCCACATGACACTAAATATATTTACGTTATGTGCAATTAACCCACATTACATTATTTTTATCCCGTCTTGTTCCATTTCTGCATCTGATGCTCTCAAAAATTTCTAAAAGTAAATCCAACATGTCCATGAATGTAATACACCAGTGTGTACACAGAACAAGTTATAGACAATAATACACAACGCACAACGTACAAACACTGCAGATACCGAGGTAGCCCAAGAAAGCGAATCGGGGGAGGCAGATAGGGAATGAGTTCAGATAGGTAACAATTTCCAGTAACGTTTTAATTTCAAACCTTTTAAGTTCATCGGCTTTGACAGCTTAATGACTGTAATATGTAAAATTAAATCTTCTCCTGAAAACGGCACTTTTTCTGTATTAGGGTTAATTGGAGGGGACTGCGTTCGCCATGTAATTTAAACAGCTAATTCGCTAATGTCGCATTCTCTTTAATGCGCTGTAAGGCAGTAAGCGACGTGGAGATAAGATGGGGCCAGACATCTCCCACATTCTGGGGTAATACAGAATATCTGCATCTCCTCACTATCATAGTACGGAGGAATCCACCACAGACGTGGTTCTGCCATACCGGCAGCGCTGTGTCAGTCACCTCGAAGGCCCCCAGCGAACATTCCATAAACACAGAAAGAAATTCAATCTACAGGAGCGGAACATACAGGACTGACGTCTGAGCTGTATAGTAAGAGGAGAATAGGGACTAACTCTCAGGGGGTGGGGGGCTTTTGTGAGATTTACCAAATTACCTTGTGCCAGTTTCCGGACAGCTGCTGGGGAACCATTGCTCCCGAGATCATTGTATAAGGAACCGGAGAATGCAAACTGATGCAGAGAATACACTACGGCAGAACGCAGCGCCTCTGCGCCAGAACGCAGCGCCTCTGCGCCAGAACGCAGCGCCTCTGCGCCAGAACGCAGCGCCTCTGCGCCAGAACGCAACTAGTTCAGGAAAAGAAACCACGCAGAAATCACAGGCTGTATTTTATAAGTTTCCATAGTGATTTCTAGGTGTACCGGCCGTCTATAAAGTAATGTTCTTGTTTCACTTTTACACTATAGCTGTTCACAAGCTGCTCCCTCTACATAAGATAGAAATAAATGATTATTACTTAGAATGTAATAAAATGCTTCACTCTCTTTTATGCTGAAAACTTTTTTGTTGCTCATCGTCCGCTGTAATAATATTCATCCTGCGTCTGACAGACGCGTTCCTCAGTTGCAGCAGGTGACACCAAGAGAGTATATACAGGATTATAAAACATCTAGGAACAGTTGTCAGAAGGAAACAGAATAAAAGTGTTATGAAATAACAGACAGCAGAATATAGAGATTATCAGCATGATCTCGGTATCAGCTTTAGCTCAGTATCTGCAAGATCTCGGTATCACATGATTTTAGTATCCAAACGATCTCGGTAGCTGCATGATCTCAGGAATAACTGAAGTCACTCTGTCCAGGAAGTTGTAGCTTTGCACCAGTGTAACAAGGTGCTATAGAGTTATTATGTACGAGGCCACGGACAGAGGATATCGCTGCATTGAGTGTAAGGGCGATGGACATGGTCACGGATATAACGCAGACGGAGATGCGGGAGATTTTACATCCAGCAGGAGATTGCAGCCGGTTACTTAGAACGATGGAGACATTAACTCTACTTGAAAACCAAACTCGTCTGTATCTGACTAATTGGAGACGTTTGGCCCAATCTATCAGCTGATCACATAGACAATTAGCACAATCTGAGCTGTTCTTTCCTCAGCATACAGGAGATATTATAACGGGAGATAAGGGAAGAGACGCTGCTCGATCAGTAGTGACTGAGGCTCAGAAAACAGAGAAAAGCATCAAGATCAAAAGAAAAAGTCCTGAAAACCCAACATCAGAGTAAAACGCTAGTGACTGAGTAGCGGAGACGCATGTAGGTTATACAATATACATGTGGTCTTATTCTCAGGACTGAGGTGGTCAAATAATTACCTTATTTATTCACCTGTTACACATGTATGGAGCAGGAGACCCCTTGTTTTATGTACGGAGCAGGAGATCCCTTGTTTTATATGAACGGGGCAGGAGACCCCTTGTTACACGTGTGCGGGGCAGGAGACCCCTTGTTACATGTGTACGGGGCGGGAGACCCCTTGTTTGATATGTGCGAGGCAGGAGACCCTGTGCTACAGATGTGTGATGCAGGAGACCCCTTGTTATGTATGTGCGAGGTAGGAGACCCCTTGTTATGTATGTGCGAGGCAGGAGACCCCTTGTTATGTATGTGCGAGGCAGGAGGCCCCTAGTTATGTATGTGCGAGGCAGGAGACCCCTTGTTATGTATGTGCGAGGCAGGAGACCCCTTGTTATGTATGTGCGAGGCAGGAGACCCCTTGTTATGTATGTGCGAGGCAGGAGACCCCTTGTTACACGTGTGCGGGGCAGGAGACCCCTTGTTATGTATGTGTGAGGCAGGAGACCCCTTGTTATGTATGTGCGAGGCAGGAGACCCCTTGTTATGTATGTGCGAGGCAGGAGACCCCTTGTTATGTATGTGCGAGGCAGGAGGCCCCTTGTTATGTATGTGCGAGGCAGGAGACCCCTTGTTATGTATGTGCGAGGCAGGAGACCCCTTGTTATGTATGTGCGAGGCAGGAGGCCCCTTGTTATGTATGTGCGAGGCAGGAGGCCCCTTGTTATGTATGTGCGAGGCAGGAGACCCCTTGTTATGTATGTGCGAGGCAGGAGGCCCCTTGTTATGTATGTGCGAGGCAGGAGGCCCCTTGTTATGTATGTGCGAGGCAGGAGACCCCTTGTTATGTATGTGCGAGGCAGGAAACCCCTTGTTATGTATGTGCGAGGCAGGAGACCCCTTGTTATGTATGTGCGAGGCAGGAGGCCCCTTGTTATGTATGTGCGAGGCAGGAGACCCCTTGTTATGTATGTGCGAGGCAGGAGGCTAGACAAGTGGGCAACACATTGATAGAGCGGAAATAAAAGTGTAAATCGTACACTTGTCACAATGTGGCGCAGGACAGGTGCAGAGTCACTTACACAACGCAGATCTTTATAGACAAAAGTATATGTCTTGGTCTGAAATTTAATTTTTTTTTAGTTTGCACTATTGTATTAATATTTTGTATTTATAATATTAAGGTTGATGGTTTTTACTATCCCACTCATTAAATGTTCATGGAATAATCTGTCTTTTCATAGGTGAGTATTATTATTGTTGGCTAAATGTTTTTTATTTCAATATTACTTATATGTTACACATTTTGTAACATTAATACATTTAAAACAAATTGTTTTAACTGAAACAATTTTGCCTGAACGCTATATTGTGAAATGACGGATTCCCTGGTGCAACCATTTATAGAAATGCAGCATACGTGGAAACATTTATGAAACAACCAATCAGAAGTTTGCTTCTATTTCCTAAACTGAAATACATGAATGGCATCTAAACTCTGATTGGTTACTAAGGGCCACATCCCTGTTTTCCTGCACACTTATGTTTATAAACGTTCCCTGTTGTCTTTAACTGCGGCGTAACCCTGCGCCATTTCTCATCATCATGCGCGTTATTTGAAACATGTTTTATATTCGTCTCTCCCGGTGTCTGCATCACAGACACCCTGTAAATTTGAATGAAATGAACGATAACCAGAGTTGCGAATTCATTATCGCTCCGATCTTCAGACTCTTGTCTGTCACCGCAGATCTTCATACGCAGAAACTGGCGACATAGCGCAGTATCTGCAGCCGGCGCTCTCCGGCAGCCATGGATAAACGCTGCATACAGAAAATACAAATTCAGACTATTTACAGGAGTATATAGGGCTAATAAGATCTAAAAATAACAAGACTGAAGCCTCCTGTGTCTGCAGTCACCGCGCAGGGGGGGGAGATAAATCTTCCTGGGAATCTGTGTGGTGTTGGCAGGGTCAGTGACACATCACATGTCAACACATGTCTACGGCTCACGGGTCAGAGACGTTTCATCTTGTGTCACAGACTGTAACAGTTACTCCGGATATCTCAACTATGGAGCTCTGAGCCGCTCCACAATGCAAAAATGAAAACATATATTTACAAAGCACAACAATTACTACACATCCAGAGCACAAACATATAAGTCTACATTTAGTCTACGGAGATGCAAAGCATCCGCAGCGATCAATATCTCCATAGCGGCAGAACCCTTACATTGGACCCTGATTACTGTGCTCTGCTTTGGTTCCCAATGATCTTTTGGGTCCTCTTCCAGTAGGGGAGTTTCTTCCATCCAACATCCCAGAGATAACCCGGCTGCTGGAACCTCACCGGACCTTTCGCCCCCAGAAGACGGATTACTGAGCTCTCAGACACTTACTGTCCTAATTCCGGAGCCGCCAGCCCTCGTCTCCCCACAGCTGGGTCCTGACAAGCTGTTATCTCTACATACTTCCCATTCCAGGAGCAGACAGGGGCTATACCTCCCTGGCACAGGCTTGGTGGGCTCCAGCCGAAACCTGCAACTAATTGTCTTCCAGAAATATTCCTGCAATGTGTGGCACCGATACCGAGCACCAGAGCATTGTTACCCGCATGCGGAGGTGACTGCGGCATACACAGAACCTAGAGATATAGGATGACCAGGACCAGACACATTCATCATTAAACCACATGTATTAGGCTGGGGACACAGTGCAGAAAATGTCTCCCAATTCAAAATCTTTAACGATTTTACCAACGACTGGAAGTCCCGATCAGCCGATTCCTGACGCTGCTGGTGGTGAGGGTGTACACGCTGCTGGTGGTGAGGGTGTAAACGCTGCTGGTGGTGAGGGTGTACACGCTGCTGGTGTTGAGGGTGTACACGCTGCTGGTGTTGAGGGTGTACACGCTGCTGGTGGTGAGGGTGTACACGCTGCTGGTGGTGAGGGTGTACACGCTGCTGGTGGTGAGGGTGTACACGCTGCTGGTGGTGAGGGTGTACACACTGCTGGTGGTGAGGGTGTACACACTGCTGGTGGTGAGGGTGTACACACAGCTGGTGGTGAGGGTGTACACACTGCTGGTGGTGAGGGTGTACACACTGCTGGTGGTGAGGGTGTACACGCTGCTGGTGGTGGTGAGGGTGTACACGCTGCTGGTGGTGGTGAGGGTGTACACGCTGCTGGTGGTGAGGGTGTACACGCAGCTGGTGGTGAGGGTGTACACGCTGCTGGTGGTGAGGGTGTACACGCTGCTGGTGGTGGTGAGGGTGTACACGCTGCTGGTGGTGGTGAGGGTGTACACGCTGCTGGTGGTGAGGGTGTACACGCAGCTGGTGGCGAGGGTGTACACGCAGCTGGTGGTGAGGGTGTACACACTGCTGGTGGTGAGGGTGTACACACAGCTGGTGGTGAGGGTGTACACACAGCTGGTGGTGAGGGTGTACACACTGCTGGTGGTGAGGGTGTACACAATGCTGGTGGTGAGGGTGTACACAATGCTGGTGGTGAGGGTGTACACGCTGCTGGTGGTGAGGGTGTACACGCTGCTGGTGGTGAGGGTGTACACACAGCTGGTGGTGAGGGTGTACACACTGCTGGTGGTGAGGGTGTACACACTGCTGGTGGTGAGGGTGTACACACAGCTGGTGGTGAGGGTGTACACACAGCTGGTGGTGAGGGTGTACACGCTGCTGGTGGTGGTGAGGGTGTACACGCTGCTGGTGGTGGTGAGGGTGTACACGCTGCTGGTGGTGGTGAGGGTGTACACGCTGCTGGTGGTGAGGGTGTACACGCAGCTGGTGGTGAGGGTGTACACGCAGCTGGTGGTGAGGGCGTGCACACAGCTGGTGGTGAGGGCGTGCACACAGCTGGTGGTGAGGGCGTGCACACAGCTGGTGGTGAGGGCGTGCACACAGCTGGTGGTGACTGCGTGCACACAGCTGGTGGTGACTGCGTGCACACAACTGGTGGTGAGGGTGTACACAATGCTGGTGGTGAGGGTGTACACAATGCTGGTGGTGAGGGTGTACACGCTGCTGGTGGTGAGGGCGTGCACACAGCTGGTGGTGAGGGTGTACACACAGCTGGTGGTGAGGGTGTACACGCTGCTGGTGGTGAGGGTGTACACGCTGCTGGTGGCGAGGGTGTACACGCAGCTGGTGGCGAGGGTGTACACGCAGCTGGTGGTGAGGGTGTACACACAGCTGGTGGTGAGGGTGTACACACAGCTGGTGGTGAGGGTGTACACACCGAACCGGAACAAAATTGTTCCATCGTTGAACGAGAGTTTTAGTCCGATTAAAAATCAATTGAAACAATATGATGGGCTTTGGAATAAGAATTGTTCATTGTTGGGAGCGTACTAATGCGATATCAGGTCAAACGGTCGTTTATGGTGTGACTATCCCGATAATCGTCTGAAGGCCCTGTGATGTGTACCCAGCCTTAGGGGCACATTTATCAATCTTTTCATAAAGTGAAAAATAGTTTTCAATCCTTATCGCATTGATAAGGATTGAACCATTTCTCAAATTTATGAAAATCGGATCACAGAAACAGCAGTTCCAATAAACTACTATTCCTGTGATAAAAAAAAATCATACTTACCCCCCTCTCCGGGACGCGATGTCTCCGGATCTCCTCCTGGTCATTTTCGCTCCTCTTCATACATTAATTGCGCATGTGCAGTTCACAAAGATCTCCGCTCTGTCACTGCTAGTTGCAGAGAGCGAGTGGTGAGTGACAGGGAGGGATCATGTGATCCCTCCACACATGCGCTGTCCGGCTCTGCTCTTCGGAGCAGAGCTGACAGCATTGGATTTTTTCATTTATGATAATGTACGCCAGCTTCAACTGGCGCACATTAACATGATTTCGGAACTTGTTAGATTGCAGCCGGGAGCAGTCACCATACTGTAGAATGGTGACTGCTCCCAAAAAGGAAAAGGAGTGCAAAGCAGCAGAGATGCACCCTTCTTAAATATGCGAGGGACACAGAGGGACGTTTTTTTAATGGTAAGTGCACGATAGTGCACTATCATTATTTATTAAATATGCCCCTTAGTCTCTTATTAGTGTGGGACCTGCCTGGCAATAGTCTTATTCTATGATTATTATTATTATTCTGTGTATCTTCCCAATAGAGGTGTCTGCTGCTCTACAAATACTTGTCAATAATAAAAATAATGTGTGTGTGTGTGTGTGTGTGTGTGGTCATGCAGACGTCCTCCCACAAACATTTGCTCTCCCCGCTGACGCTCAGTAACGAGGCACTGGAGCCCCTGATTGAGTCACTTTATAATAGAACGGCTGTAAGTGGAGTACACTGTGATTCTCAGGGGGATCAGTACACGGCCTGACTGTCTCCCAGTAGTAATATGTAGCGTGTTACAGTCTCCTGACCACACCATGTTCAGCCTTGTCAGAACAATGTGCGACACTGAACACAAGTATATTAAAAAAAACATTGAGGCACGAGGCACGCTCACAGATAAATTTACATCAATGTCAAAAACAATAAATACAGAAGATCAGTACTCAATTTATGTGAGCAATTACAGTGTAGCAAAATGAATCCGTCCAACAGCAATATTCTTGCTAAAATCAGGTATTTTTCATTTTGCAGCACAGTGGCTTAGTGGTTAGCACTTCTGCCTCACAGCACTGGGGTCATAAGTTCCATTCCCGATCATGACCTTATCTGTGAGGAGTTTGTATGTTCTCCCCGTGTTTGCGTGGGTTTCCTCCCACACTCCAAAAACATACTGGTAGGTTAATTGGCTGCTAACAAATTGACCATAGTCTGTCCGGTCCGTCCGTCTGTCCGTCCTGTGTGTATGTTAGGGAATTTAGACTGTAAGCCCAATGGGGCAGGGACTGATGTGAGTGAGTTCTCTGTACAGCGCTGCGGAATTAGTGGCGCTATATAAACAAATGGTGATGATGATGATTTAAATTATAAAAATGACCCCTTCCTCCAACTTGCACATGTAATGAATGGAGTGAAAACACTGTTCTTGCTATAGTGTTAATCATTTTAAAAATGTTTCAAAATGTTTTAAGGTATAATCAGTCTTATTCTATATTTCAGTCTTATTCTATATTTCAGGCTTCTATCATACAATGTAGAGCGGGTCTTATAAGAGAACATAGGACTTTATGGGGGGATCAGCAAATTATTTATTGTCAAAATATGTTTTTGTAGCATGTTTTATTTTGCTTTTACACATTTGTATTACATATTTAAATAGGTTTCTTGTTTTGTTTCACCACAGTAAAACAATTAATGGAGTGCAGTATCTCTTTTAGCCTCCAGATGTCACTGTTGTCAATGCTGTCTATGGAATCATTTGGCCAGTGTCTACAATGTATCCATATACAGCTGTGGAAACAGTGACCCCTGCTGGATGTAAAATAAAATATTTCACAAATTTGTTACCTTGGAAATGAAGTATCACAAAGTGAGTGAGGGAAGAACATGACAGAAATTCATAACAATTCTTTGTAATAACTGGGTTTGGGATTTTTCTCAGAGTTTCATGGTTCGGGTTCTGACTTCTCATTGTACAACAATAGAACAATATAAACCACTGGGAACCACTAATCACTGTTACTGCGCCGAGTGCTTTCACGTCAGTGCAGCTCAGCCTAACCTGGCCAGTTGTAAGAGACAAGCACATTGTAATTAATGGTAATGAACAGCGCTATAAGTACAAGGAAGCAGTGCTGAACCCAATGCTTTACAGAAATCCCTTTTTATTAGTACGAATTAAAGGGATGATGGTGATTGTTGGTTCTGGATGGACAGGGAGTTTGGGGATGTATGTTAGAGAGAGCAATTACACACATGAACCTCAGTAGGAACAGGACACACAGATCCTGTATATATAAACCCACAGATACTTCATTGTCTGCTATCCAGACAGATGGGTCAGTGCGTTACCCAGGTGGGAGGACAAGATGACAGGTCAGGCTGTTGCCCTCTCTGTAACTTGGGTCAGCTTCTTACAAATGCAACATCTGCAGAACAGGAAACGTATTCCCGTCTCCAAACATTGTGCTATTAAGCTCAGACGATATGGAGTCATGCAGACACTTTGTACCGGATTCAACTCCGAACACAACTTCTGGTATAAAAAAGCAAAACTAGAGTACGGAATTTGAGCGTAATTCAGCCCCTATTCAAATCTCGACCTTTCAATTTGAATATGTGTATAAGTCGCTCCGCCTAAACATTACTTGTCATATGCAGAGAGCACAGCCCCCAGGATATGTACATGCATACGTGCAATGTAAAGGTATCTCAGAGCGCATGCAAAAAATATAATTTATAAAATACATGACCAACTCATGGGCTCCTATTATCATTAGCAAAATATGTATTATTTCTATACATAAAGCAGGATGTTCTTCATGCATACTGTACGTGTTCATAGCCTATCTTCCTTGCATGCACATGTTCCGTGCTAGCTACTGACACACATCCGTGTAGTTTATACTACAAAGACGATGCAGTGACAGTCATCACTATCAGTCGGCCCTTACACCTGCCCTGTAGCTGGTACAAATTATATGGCTGAAGACCCAGTCTCCCAACAGCTGGGTCCTGCCAATCCCTGGCACAAGTGACCACACTTTGTACCAGTGACCCCACTTTCTCTGGGTTAGAAATAAACAATCACATGAACATATATAATTGAAAGATCTCCTGCGTTTCTACATAACAGTAACTGCTCCGTTTTTCATCAGACTCATCCATTATATCTCTGTGATTAAACCTGTTCTCTGCTCAGTGTAATTGTATTATAATCTATTTACAGGAGTCATAAAATCCTACTTACTCATCATCACTATAGATCAGGACATTAAGACTCTTGTCCTGGAAATGTCCCAAACTTACGTGTGTTACTGGGTACATAGGTGAAGATCCTGCGCTACCGGACAGATGATTACCACCAAACTGGCCGAGTGCGACTGGCTGATGAGATACTCCGAGCTTCAGGTACAACAATAAGTAATGCATCCTACTCATCGATGGCTTTCCCGAAAGCCGGATGCTGCCCAGACCTCCCCAGAATATATGCTTGTCCATACGTTATCCGTCATATTTAGACAAATGTGCACCCATATACAGACGTTGACACATTTGTTGATATCCTTCCACACACAAAAGAAAAGAACCCATATTTTCCTCTGAAATAATGATTGACAATAGTAACTGGTGTCCATCATTGTTTATTCCATATTTAATAGAAATCAGACTTTGAATTCAACAGAATGTTTCTTGTTTTCTAACTCCCACATTGTGCATTTCTATACAAACATTCAAGTAGTTTCCTTTCAAATTTTCGGTATACACAGGGGGAGGGGGGAGGTAGAAAGCAACTGAATATTTCAAATAATAAAACAAATGAAAATAGCATGGACAAAATGATGGAACCGTTAACCTAATAAGTTGTTTCACAACATTTAGCGGCAATCGCTGCAACCAAGCGGTTTCTGCAGCTCTCAGTGAGACTTCTGCACCTGTAGTTTGGTCAACTCTTCCTGAGCCTTCTCCAGACTGCATGTTTCAGGTCCGGCCATAGATGTTCCATAGGATTCAGATCAGGCCTCACAGAAGACCGCTTCAGAGTAGTCGAATGTTTTGTTCTCATCCATTCTTGGGTGCTTTTAGCTGTGTGTTTGAGTCATTATCCTGTTGGAGGACCCATGACCTGCGACTGAGACAGAGCTGTCTGATATAACCTTGAGATTTCATTGTGTGTCCACAGATTCAAGGCCGTGTCACACAGAACCAAGCAGCCACAGACGTAGCCAAGGCTCCTCCATGTGTCACGGTAAGTATGGTGTTCTTGTCTTTGAAGGCTTCATTAATTTATCAGTGGGCACATAACTGATGTGACTCACCCAAAAACTCCAGTTACGACACATCTGTCCAAAGGACGTTCTCCCAGAAGCACTGTGACTTGTCCATATGCATTGTAGCAAATTCCATTCTGGATTTTATATGTTGTTCTTCCAAAAGTGGAGTCTTCTTCCATGGTGCCCACTGTCGCTCAAACAGCGTCAGATGGTGCGATCAGTCACCGATGTACCCTGACCTTGCAGTTCAGCTTGTAGGTCTTTGGAAGGTTTCCTTGGCTTTTTTTCTACCGGTCTCGTTCTCCTTCTGTAAATTGAGGGGTCAGATTTCCTCTGTATTACACTCAGCACGGGGCAGATTATTACTATGTATATTTATACTCTGTGCCCCCAATATGTGTCTTATACAATGTCTGTGCTACGCTCAGCAAACCCCTTTGGCTCAGGACAGATGATGACACCAGTTCAGTCATTCAGATCTCTCCTGGTAGAAATGAAGTGAGATAATGCAATAAATGTGCCCTCGGATCGTCTCATCAGTCGCCCCAGGACCACTGCCTGCTCTACCGTTAACCCAAACTTCCACGCGGGTGGATGTTTCATAGTTGCAAACACCTGGGGGGTCGGTCTCACAAAACTTAGACATTGACGAAACCCTCTGCTAGAACGACACGCTCCATATTAGAGACAGATTATACCACCTATGTCTCCACCATTCCACCTCCTTCAAACACCTGGGGCCTGATTCATTAAGGATCTTAACTTAAGAAACTTCTTATTTCAGTCTCTTGGACAAAACCATGTTACAATGCAAGGGGTGAAAATTAGTTTTCTGTTTTGCACATAAGTTAAATACTGACTGCTTTTCCATGTAGCACACAAATACTTGATAGCTTATTTATACACTGAAATTTAAAGTTGATATTTGTGTGCTACATGACAAAACAGTCAGAATTTAACTTATGTGCAAAACAGAAAACTAATTTTCACCCTTTGCATTGTAACATGGTTTTGTCCAGGAGACTAAAATAAGAAACTTCTTAATTTAAGATCCTTAATGAATCATGCCCCTGAGCAGTCTAGTAGACCACCCATACTGGAGCTATAGATGGACAGCCCCAATTACGCACAGCGTCCCCCATGAAACACATTCACCCATTACATGTCTTTTTTATTATCTATTATCATTAATTGAATATATACATTCAAATAACTATAGAATTAAGCTGGGTACACACCTATGCAATCTAACTTCAGATGTGATTTCTGTAACGATTTTATCAACAACTGAAAGTCCCGCTGTACATGCTGATTCCTGTGTACACACCTACACGATTTACCTTCAGATCTGTGATCTTCATCTCTCATAACCATCTGTTATAAGATCGCTGCTCTGTGCACTCCACAGATATCTGCCTACACTGCTGGTGGTGAGTGTGTGCACACTCTACAGATGTACAGAGGAACTATCGGCAGACAGTCGTCTAACATCGTTCCATCATTGATCAGAATTTTTAGGAAGTTTATAAAACAAAGTCAAACGATGCGAGGTGTTTTGGTACGATAAAACATGACCGTGGGAGCGTACACACTGCAATATCGGACCAAATGGTTGTTTATCATGTTATCTACACTATAATTACATTAGTGTGTCCCCAGCTTTAGGCTTTGGTTTACAATGTAAGCCTTAATAGATGCAAGTACTGATAGAGCAGCCTGCAAGATAGATCAGGACATTAAACTCATTGAAGTGTACGTCACAGATTGACAGCTCCCTCCCCTCACCCGATACGTCTGCCCTATACATATGGCCAACACACAGGCTGCGCCCTCTAGCAGCACGCCCACTAGCAGCACGCCCTCCAGCAGCACGCCCTCCAGCAGTACGCCCGCTAGCAGCACGCCCGCTAGCAGCATGCCCACTAGCAGCACGCCTTCCAGCAGCACGCCCTCCAGCAGTACGCCCGCTAGCAGCACACCTTCCAGCAGTATGCCCGCTAGCAGCACGCCTTCCAGCAGCACGCCCACTAGCAGCACGCCCTCTAGCAGCACGCCCACTAGCAGCACGCCTTCCAGCAGCACGCCCACTACCCGCACGCCCTCCAGCAGTATGCCCGCTAGCAGCACGCCTTCCAGCAGTACACCCACTAGCAGCACGCCCACTAGCAGCACGCCCACTAGCAGCACGCCTTCCAGCAGCACGCCCACTAGCAGCACGCCTTCCAGCAGTACACCCACTAGCAGCACGCCCACTAGCAGCACGCCCACTAGCAGCACGCCTTCCAGCAGCACGCCCACTAGCAGCACGCCCTCTAGCAGCACGCCCACTAGCAGCACGCCTTCCAGCAGCACGCCCACTACCCGCACGCCCTCCAGCAGTATGCCCGCTAGCAGCACGCCTTCCAGCAGTACACCCACTAGCAGCACGCCCACTAGCAGCACGCCCACTAGCAGCACGCCTTCCACAAAGAAACACGAAGAGGGAAATGACACCGTCACAGGGGGTAACCTTGTCAGATTATCTCCATGCGATACGTTTATGCTGCAGTGATTTGGGCCCAGCGCAGATAGAATCCCTCCTAATGATCATCACAGCATCCACTCAACTGCAGCGTAATATGAAAGACGCCTCGTTAATCTAATGTGAACTAAACAAGAACCTTTAACGCAATAATCCAGAGAGTCAATAAGACCCTCGCTGACCCAGAGAACGGAGGTGAAAGATCAATACGGTCAGTTCATTAGTAGTCTTTCACCAGGTATTTCAGCTTCATCAACTATAAAATGCTTCAGTTTTTCTAATTAGCACCTTAACAAGAGTAATGCAGGTTGTCTACGACCCAACGCTGTGCGCAGAGGAGCCGGCACTGATCAGTATACAGGATATGCTGGACGTTCAACAAACCAGGACACTGTGGGTCTATAATCTTCATATATCTCTGCTGACCTCAAATATTAACATCACATCTTTCTCAAATGAGTCAACAAACTGTAACCTTTCACGTGGAATTAATAACCAACTGAGGTACAGACGATGTTACAGTTACATCCTAATGACAAGCCCCTTGTTGACGTGTAGCTTACAGGCACCCCTCCATTGCCCCCAGCCCCAACTGTGTGTCATAAATTATTAAGAGACGCTACTCACAAACGTGCACACACTATATACAGTATAGAATAACACAGCCATCTTCTACAATCTAAATGATACAGCTCTATTTAACAAGTCACTTGCTGTTCGCTCAACCATAGCCTAATGTCGCCATGTTCTTATGACCTATTCATTACCCATAATCCACTGAGGCAGCAATTGTTGGGTTGGTTACTCACTGGCAATAAAGAGGTAGTAAAAGCATATCAATGGGTTCGGGGTCGCAACCTTTTGGTTACACTTACTCCACTGCCACCAGGGGTCACGAGCGGCAGCAGCAGGGTAGCGACATTTGAACACTGTTTGCACTATGTAGTCTTGCTCAATGCAGTGAATCCAAGGAATCCATGGATGACATCCCACATGCCAAACACAATACCCTTTGTGGCTGGATCATGTACAAATAACTTATTGCAGATATTTACTTCAATTAGGGGCACAGTGTGCCGCTGTATGTCATTGCAATTGTACTTATTTTTATATTGTGTTGTATTTCTGAATTGAAAATGTATTGATTTCTGATGAAGTAGCCACATGTTGGAGGAAATTTGTTTTTGTAATTTCTGAAGGCAGGTTAATTGCATGTTAATCTCATGCTTTTTAGGCCTTTTCATTGTGAGCGACCAATACCTCTTTGAGCCCGAATGCACGGGAGGGGGTCATCACCATTTTATCCCGTCTTCTTAAAAAGATAGACAAACTACAAGAATAATGCAACCAGGAAGTAATTTAGAAAATCGCAGATTGATGTAAATTTTGATAAATTTAAATTGCAATTTAATCCAAGATTAAAGAACATATTACCTCCTGATGATACAAATTGAATGTAATATCTCAGACATTATGGTGCTATCTGGGATCAGGGGGGTGGGTTACCCCCGACAAAATGTGTGACAGAATCTGTATAAAAAGAGCCCTGTTTGACCATGTTTAGATTTATTCCATCTGTAACATCTGGAAGAACGCTAGTACCTCAAACTAGCATGTAACGGTTCTTATTAGGACACTTGAGCTAATAAAACATCACTGCTTCAAGATCCTGCTTTGGTGCCTACTTACCTGCTGTAATTCCTGTGACCTACAGATTAAACCAAATCGAATCCATTATTCGGCTGTCCTGAGGTTGGGACCCAGCATCCAGCACCAACACTCTGCCTACTACCCTACAGCTCTGACTAGTGTAATAGGCCAGGGGGGAACCATCCACAGCAACCCTGATCTGAAGGAAGAGGTCAGGGGTACCAGCCCAGGTGCCCAGAAAGGGGGTACACTAGCAGCCTGAGTTACCCAGAAGGGACCTAGTGGTGGCAGCAGAACCCCTCTTACTACGGCGAGGGCACATTTGGGATAAAGAAAAGGGACAGTAGCAAGGCAAGCGCAGCCAGTCCACAGCAACACAGACAAGGTGGCACAGGAGGTCCATCCTGTCATATCTTTAATATGCGATTTCACCAGTAGTTTCTTATAAGTGGGAGACCTGTCATAGACTGAGATGAATGGAGAGTCTCAGAGAGCCAAAAATAATTTTCGAAAACATAAATCTAACTGTAAGGCTTATATGATACCACAGTCCTGAGCACTCACAGTACAAACATGGTACCTCTGGTATCACTCTCTTATTTATTGTCAGAGTGTAAGCTCTTGTGAGCAAGGCTCTCATTCCTTCTGTGTCCAGCTATTTTCTGTATTGTAATGCATGAGGCTCTCCACAAGCTCCGCAGAATATGCTGAGATTGAAGAATAATAATAATAATAATAATAATAATAATAATAATAATGAACATGCTGCAGCCCACAGCAGCCATCTCCACTCTCATGGGCCTAACATGCTGCATACACATTAAAGTGAATATCTGGACGCTATTGGTTACATACGTGTAACATGCAACGTGTTCTGTTTATAAGCATTGGAGTGAGTGTACATTGCATACGGTTACTCACTGTATCCCGTCACGGGAAGGGGTTAAACGCTGCCTGTGGTGAAGGTCGTGTGAGGACAGTGAGACCATCACGGTGTAAATGTATCTGGGTCCGTAGTGACCAGGAACAGCTCTTATTGTGCTCTATGAAAGAGCTCAATGACTTCTGTTCATACAAATTACAAAGTCCTGGCAGAAACCTCTCCGAGGGGTTTATCTTGGCACCACTTAGCTTCACCCCGAGTGATCCACTACAACCCTGTGCCCGAGGCGGGGGGGCTGGCAGAGCATCGCTCTGGTCTATGGGGGCCATCGTCAATACCGCCCTCTCCAGACGAGAACTATGCTTCCTATTACATCCTTATAAAGTGGCTTCAGTTTCCAAATCCTTCCAATAAAACCCCAGATGAGGGATGTTTCTCATCCGCAGGATCTTATTTAAGCCGTGCGTCTTTTGTCTTATTTTAGAAGGAAAATACTTTGCATATTTGTGAAATGTGGATGATATTATGACTGCTGCGAGACTTCATTTAGATTTTATTGGGATTTACAACTTAAGCCAAGGGTTTTCTTAAAGGTCTGGCACTTAAACCTGTCCTCATGTCTACCGCTCCACTCTGTAGACAGGAGACTTATGGTTTTAGGAAATTCGCCGCTTGTAGGCAGTTTCAGATATAAATTTGAGGTTAGTACAGATACAATTGTGAATGGTAAATCTGGCAAAACAACCAGATAGTGAACTGCGCTGGCACAGTGACCGCTCCATAAACTGCATTATTACCCTGACGAACAATGGATTATACGGGGAAGACAAGAAATTACTACAATACACAAGCAACAGTATTAGAAGTATGAATTATGAGCTTAGAGAAAGATGCGGTTATGGCATTACTTCGTCCACACTGGTTGGATGAATGAAAAAACAGGGATCATTGTTCCCTATGTGGAATGCATTGTCTACACTCTCATTATTTCAAATTGAAGTAGAAAAAGCAGAGTTCATGTTTTGTTATGCATTGGAAGGACTGATAATTATAACGGACAATAGGGATGAATGATCCCTATATATTTACCACATTATGAATGCAGCTTCAACTATCCAGGATAATGCCATATGTCTGGGATATCACCTACATTGCACCCCAGTAATATAGTATTGGGGGGGGAGGCTCCCCTCTTATCCCCCACATGTACTTGTGTCAGGGTGCGGGAAGGAAGATGCAGCGATCTATATGATGTGTGGCACTGTATATAGTAGTAACTGAACCACAGAGATCACGTCAGAACACGCGTGTTACACGGGTTATAGTCCAGCGTTACCCGATTCTCCCCTTCTGCAGACACCGCGTGGTGAGATGGGGTAATCGTATGATACAAGAAGGTGATGAGGACTCAGATATTACAGATTACATTAATCCTGGATAATCTCAGCTGTGTTACAGCGTTGGCTCCAGACATCCTTAATCCCACAACCGATCTGCGGTAACAGCGTCGTTCCTCCTCCAAGTCCTGGGTGCGTTTGTGATTCAGTAACCGGGTATTTAACCCTTTAAAGACAGGATTAACCTAAATCCTATTCATCCATTTCTTGCAGAAAAGGCAGCAGGAGAGCTGAAGGGGTTAAACCACAAGAAGTCAGAAATCTGCCATCATCTGGAGCCGTGATAAAGGGAAATCATGGAGAACACCCTAATCTATGACTGACTGGAACATGGCAATACCTTAATAATAACATATGAGAAGAATAAATCTCTCAGCATTCTACACAGAAACTACTTCCAGATTGCGGCACCCCTGACCACAAGAGGGTAACAGTCCTACGGCCCACATTATGAACCCCCCCCCCCTACCCAGACACACACCGTTTCCTTCTCTGAATCCGCTGCAACTGGATTCAATCACAGAAACCAAGGCCAAAATCCCATCAGGCCAATCCAGACCCTTCCTAACAAATAAACAGGGCTCCCGCAGATGTGCTCGGCTCCTGGGAATGATATCACCGCGTTCCATGCGGTCTTTCTCGCTTCTCGCCACCTAACGCACGTGGAACACACCGGAGGGACAGCGGCGGCTCCTGCGCACGCAGCGCGTTACCAGGACGGTGGGGAATCCCGGCCAGTGGCAACATCTGGAATATCCTCTGGACTTACAGCGAGAAGGAGCCGCTTCCAGAAGAGAAAGGTTACAGGAAGCTGCAGACAGAACGAACATTCATAACATAAGATATATATATATATATATATATATTTATTAAAGGAGTGATAAATACAGTGTTATAAGAAGTGTGTTAAAGTGAAATGAATATGAAATTATACACAGAATAATGAGAGTCCACATGAAAATGTATTGCTCCTGTATAAAATGCCGCTACCTCCGGCCTGGACAAGTCTCCGGAGTCATTGAGTCAATACGTCTAAACATTTACTGCTGGCTTCTCATTTTCTTCGGCCATTTTAATGGACGTCAAGGGACGTACAACATCCCTGGCTCCTAGATTTCACCGACTGGTTCCCGAATTCTATATTATTAATAGGAGGTAAAATCTCTCTCATCATGTTACATTATGTATCTTGTATCTGCCACATTCTTCCCATTCTGCCTGTTCACGAGAGCTCTGCGCTGACAGAAGGGCGACAGGAGACTTATTACCACCGCAAGGTAAATCATTCCCTGTATTGTGGGTGGATTCTGGAATTTCTCCTCCCACTACGTCATTCTCTACGGATCCGGAGTGGAAATCGCAGGATTCTAGTGGCCTTTTCAATCAGATTGACTAATCCGGAACGTAAGAGAACAGAACAAGGATCCAGTTATGGTCATGGCCCGATATATGTACTTATTACACATGTAACGGTTTTATCGGTTACTCTGCTCGGTCACACAGCGTTCGGTGGATGACACATCACGGATACCTCATCGTCTGTCCTGCAAGATGACAGCGGACATTGACAGATCTTGGGTGAAGGAAGTTTAAACCTTTCTCCGGACTGGTGTCATTTATTAAAGCATCAATAAAACAACAAGGTGAGATGACATGAACAATCAGTCTAAATCAACATAAAACAAAAAAGTTAAACTGATAAAGGAGAAACCAACCCAACCACATGAATTTATGTCCCCACATATAATACATTTCAAATCCTGCTTACATTCCTAGGTAGGCATGCAGGTCGCTTAAATACGTCTTTATCACAAAATGATAAAAGTCTAAGCAGCCAAAATCTGTGAGTATATCAGTGTCTCCTCATCGTACCAGTCTGGGTGCCGGCAGCTGCTAAACCTTTCCTTAAAGCTGCACTACTACCTATACAAATATTTCCCCAAGATGGCCCTGCGGCCCCCTAGGCGGGGCCCCAGGGGGCCGCAAGGCAGCAGTCTGTCTCGGGCAAAGTCGTATCTGTAATACAGAACCAACATTAAATGACAGAGAGTGGACCAATCACAGGCCTCAAGCCGGGGCTGAGAGAGAAACCGGGGAACAAACGGAAATGCCCCCACGGGCTCTGGCTAGAGGTAGGGGCCACTTCATGGAACATTTTCATAAGGGTTAGTGCAGCTTTAATGAGTAAATGCACAGCTCCTGCAGAAAGACCTCATTATAAGAGGTGAGCACTTTATGCGCCGTTCTTAACTTTTCCTTCCGTTTACCTGCATGCAAAATTTAATTGTCGCGGGCACGCGCATCTCAGCGTAGGGATCATTGGGGATCAGCATTTAATCTCATAGACAGGGGTACACAAGTTTCCCCATTCATCAGGGAGGAATAGGGCTTAAAGCCATGTTGCATAATGCTATGTAAACATCTCGCCTCACATTCTCTTTCATTTAAACACAAATTGGCCTTTGATAAGAAAATTGCAATAAGTTTACAAATTGATGTAAGATAATATAATAATAATAAATAATAATAACACACAATTGCTGGCAGAACCCCCGTATATTTTCTCTTAGCATCAGTCAGGGTATAGAAAGTGTTGTGTAACAGAGTTGCCTTTATTTCATGTCAATATATAGAAGAAGAAAGAGGGAGGACGTTAACGTCTTTACATAAAGCGAGTAAATTGTTCAGCCTTTGCAATCTCCCATTCAGCGCACAGAGGAGCACTTGTTACTGGTAGAGAAAGGACACTGAGCGTACAAATGGCCGGGGTAGGAGCAGTCCCGGCCTCCCACAGTCCAACGGGTAGAACAGTGCAGTTTACTGAGCGAGCAGCTGCTAATTAACATTCACTACATGCGGATCGCCAGGGATCACCAGCGCACAACGTTGTCTAGTTTATAGTAACTGAAAGAAATAACAGTCTTTATTGATGAATATTACCAACAAAGGCGATAATTGTGCAATGTCTTGGGAGGGAAAACCCCTGACACAATTTTATTACGATCCTTCGTGCAGTGTTGTATGCACTGCGATCTGGGAACCAAGTTATCGGCTCCTCCAATTGGACGCAAGTATTGATCGTTACACTTACAGAATAAATGGACACTTTAATTATTTCTTATGTCATATATATTACTAGATTTACATATTGGGCCTCACTGGGAGTAAATATAGCCAGAAGGTGCAATGTTTCACCTTGGGAAAACTATACTGCCCTGTAGGGGAGTGATTAAAAATGGACAATCAGATTCCAAGTTGGGAGCGGGCGTTTCCAAGCTCAACACTAAATGACAGTGTTAAAAAAAAGCTGCCCATTATCTGTGTGCTGCGCACAGAAACAAGACTGGATTTGCACCCCGTTATATTGCAGCATTGTCTGTCCAGGTGGATTTGCTGCTAGCGCTATATGAGGCACATTATATGAATATAATAGATGCAGCGCGATTGAACTCCCCTGACCAGCTCTTTGTCCGACCAAGAAGAGATCACTGTAAGACTTTAATTTTTAACACTACAAACTTAATATTCAGACTCTTGAAGTGCCTGGAAGATACAGTACACCAGGATCAGCTGACGTGTATTTATTGTAGAGTCCTGGGTTTAATAGCTGGTTGGAGGGAAGATCCCAGAGATTGGTATCTGTAAACTGCATCTCATTAAATATTTATAAGCCACAAATATTTCCGATTCTGTGGCTGAGCTGTCTATGTGAGGAGCCCGCGAGGCAGGAAGCTTCCCTCTGCCAATTACACCCCACTCTATGATCATTACAGGGACCCCGAGTAGGGATGAGGAGGAGGTAGAAGCACTTTCCTTCTATAACATAAACTAGGGTACCCGGTGCTGTCAGGGACTACGAGTAGGGATGAGGAGGAGGTAGAAGCACTTTCCCGCAATAACATAATGCAGGGTACCTGGTGTTATCAGGGACTACAAGTAGGGATGAGGAGGAGGTAGAAGCACTTTCCCGCTAGAACATAAGGCAGGGTACCTGGTGCTGTCAGGGACTACGAGTAGGGATGAGGAGGAGGTAGAAGCACTTTCCCGCTAGAACATAAGGCAGGGTACCTGGTGCTGTCAGGGACTACGAGTAGGGATGAGGAGGTAGAAGCACTTTGCTGCTATAACATAAGGCAGGGTACCTGGTGCTGTCAGGGACTACGAGTAGGGATGAGGAGGAGGTAGAAGCACTTTCCCGCAATAACATAAGGCAGGGTACCTGGTGCTGTCAGGGACTACGAGTAGGGATGAGGAGGTAGAAGCACTTTGCTGCTATAACATAAGGCAGGGTACCCAGTGCTGTCAGGGACTACGAGTAGGGATGAGGAGGAGGTAGAAGCACTTTGCTGCTATAACATAAGACAGGGTAGCCGGTGCTATCAGGGACTACAAGTAGAGATGAGGAGGAGGTAGAAGCACTTTCCTGCTATAACATAAGGCAGGGTACCCGCTGCTATCAGGGACCCCGAGTAGGGATGAGGAGGAGGTAGAAGCACTTTCCTTCTACAACATAAACTAGGGTACCCGGTGCTGTCAGGGACTACGAGTAGGGATGAGGAGGAGGTAGAAGCACTTTCCCGCTATAACATAAGTCAGGGTACTGCAGGCTCCAGTGTCAAGCTTTGTGCGCTGGGGCCCCGGGAGGTTCTGTGCTCCCTGGATTGTACTGCGAGAATATGGCTGTCGCTTGGCTCAGAGGCTATTCCTACAGCCCCCACTGGATGACCAAGGATGGGGATACCCGGCACCACAGCGCTCTGGTTCCCCTGGATGGACACTGAGGCAGCGGCTTAAAACCACTGGACCACCAGGACAAGGTAAAATAAATAGACCTGTGTGGGGGGTAACCGGACAACTGTATAAACATGGAGTTCATCACATGTGCATTATAAGGAATAATTCACCACATACCTTTATTATTAGAAGTCACATTGGACCTATGTGGCCTGTACAATTTACAGTAGTGAGTGCATCATCCCGTATATCTCCTGTAGAACTGTACTCCTTATACTACGTAATTCTACACGTATCACTGGGGTACAATTGTTTTACAATCATTTCCTAAGTGAAGTAACCTGGTGGGGAGGGGCTATATCAGTTATTCAATACAGACACTAGGGGGTAAATGTATCATACCCCGCTTTGTACAAGTCGCCGGAAATCGGCGAGTTGACAGCTAAAATTTAAAGCGGCGCTGCCTTGTAAAGGCAAGTTTCCCTTCACAAGGCAGCGCCGCTTTAAATTTTAGCTGTCAACTCGCCGATTTCCGGCGACTTGTACAAAGCGGAGTATGATACATTTACCCCTAAGGGTCATTAAGGAGAGCAAAGCAAAAAAAGGAGTAACTTTGCACCTTGTCAAAACCATGTTGCATTGGAGGGGAGGTAAATTTAAAATGTGGGGACAGATTTATATTTGGGGTAGGGTATGTCCTAGATCAACTTTATATGTCAGTGTAAAAATAAAGCATGAAGTATTTGTATGCTACATGAAAAACAGACAGTATTTTCCTTTCCTGCAAAATAAACTAATTTGTACCCCTCACATTGTAACGTGGTTTGTCCACGAGAAAACTTACTCCTTTTTCTGGCTTGCTCTCCTTAATGACTCAGGCCCAATCATTTTATTCAGGAAATAAGTGGGAAAAACAGAAGGAATTTTTGCCAGGTCTGTGAATGTGACACATCAGATAATACAAATAAAAATGTACAGGGGGCTCAGAGAGAATGAGGAGATTAAGGTGAAGAGAGACACAGTAAATGAAACACAGATTCCCCTGGATTTGATGAATAGGAGACGCACAGCTTCAATCATCTCGCCCTGCCGGGGCTGAAAGATGCTGACGGCTGATGGATGATGCTCTGTTTACTAAGAATTCATAAATATTACATTACATGCTCCAGCAAACACCAGCATACAGCACATCTGCATAGACAGCGCTGGGGCATTAGAACGGGGCCAGGACTCTGTAATCACCATACACAGATCCACCCGCTATGTATGGGCACCGAGTGGTCGGATCCTCGACTGTGGGTTCAGCACTCGGCTAAACCACCAGATCCCACACGGAACAACTACAATCTGGCTGCAGAATCTTGTTGCACCTTATGAACAGCGTTAGTGGGAATGGATACTGGCCGAGTGTTGTCACAACACATTTCCTGCCAGTCTGGATCAACATCTAATCATCTGGGCACAGGAATGGCGGCCGTTCTGTGCTCTCACATATGGGGTCGATGAAGAGTAAAACAGTTTCGTTGGCTGAAGAAATTGCATTGGGTTTGGGCGGCTCTAGAATCAGAACAACAAGAGGTCGTCGCGTGCGAGGAACCAACGGAAGAGGAGAGAGTCACCCGTGGAAAGGGAGACTCACATCCCAACAAGTGTGTGAAAGAAGCGGCCTAGTGAATAACAGCGTCAGATCTACAGGATGCGGATTGCTGGACGCAGCACCGTCTTTTTCTCGGCACAGATTCGGTGATCTTTAATTCCTCGGCACCCCTCTATCATTCCACCAATCGTGCACTAACTAACCCCAGTGATCTCACTCAGTATGTAGGACTTCCATTACCCTTCTGATAAATAATATCCTCATATTCCTGCCCCATAATAATCTGGATCATCACTGGACAGGTTAGTAGAAGGGACCCTGATAATGTCCATTATCGGCTCTGTCCAGTGTCCGCCCTTCTATCTGTATGGATGGACCGGCCACAGTCACTTCGCACACACTGTGGATACAGACAGACATTCATGACACAGTGCTGGGTCACTAGGAACCAGTGACATCACTAACTGAACTGAATAAAAGTTTCTGCAGGGGGCAGCCAAAAACCCCCCCTCCCTTGCGTATGGACTGAGCATTCATGTAACGGTTCAGTCTAGAGCCCTGTGTCACGTGTCAGGACTGTGACAACTACACGCACAAAACCGAGTTGTGTGACAGACACAGAGACATGATATGGAAACAGACGGATGAAAACACTGCACGGCTGGGGCATCAGCCCTCCGTCCTGGAGCTGAGAAATCTGATCTAATGTGTTTTCCCTATTTCAGTTATTTTTAGTGCTATTAAAATAGCAACCATGTAATTCACATAAGTGAAATCATCTGCTCCACATTACCAGGAACCATCTATAATGTAACAGTCCGATCACCAGGGATTCATGTAATTCACTGAAGACGATGTATGAAAACATTTGTTATTCCGAATAAGAATCAGGAACATTTATGGAAACTAGTGCACAAGAAAAAGGTAGTGTAACCCATAGAGACCACGTAACTTACCCCGTCTGACACCCACCACCGACGCTGATGTAAGACATCACTTTAATAGTATTTGGCGGCTGAGGGGCTAACTTAGTGCTAACCCAGCAAATTAGCACCTGGATAGACCGTGATACAGGGGGTGCAAATCAATTTTAGTTTTGCATTCAGGGAAAACACCGGCTGCATTCACACCGCAATTCAGAGTAGAAGAAGGGAGACAGTTACTGTGCCTGCGGGATTTAACCCTCTCAGCACCAGACATTAACTGTGCTGTAGCGGCCATTGTCTGGGGGAACCCGGGACACATACTTACATGTATTCTCTCTCACAATGAGCCTATATTTCAGTGTTAGCGGTCCTGTCATGAGATCTGTGGATGAACGCTACGTATCATGGAGAATGATGTCACTCACAGTGTCTGGAGTGTATTAGACAACACTTCATATAATATGTTCTGCTGAAAACCTCCCACGGGGCAAAGGACGGGACCACACGTCCTCGTGGGATGGTGACGAGAGATGTAAAGGATCATTCCTGTAATACAAGGAGCATGTGCTCAACAAATGTGTCTGTGTTTCGCTTTTATTATTGTGGGGCCAGAAGCACCTTTTGTAAGTCTCAGTGCCCATTATCTGATGCACTTATGGGGGGTGAGCCTGTAGTGACATCACAACACTGTATGTAATAACTGTCAGAGAACTACATGTACCAGCATGCATTGCACCACTGGGGTACAATCATTAAGCAGTATGATTGTAGCAGTTAGCATTTGAATTATGCAGAGAGATAACATCTTCAGAAAAGGTAACACCAAATGTAGTCTGAAGTGTGTGGGGGCAGCAGGCGTGGGCTGGGAGATAACAGCCCGGGGGGGCGCTGCCCCCCTGCACAGCCCGCCCCTGGGGGCAGGAGAGACAAGCCTAAGACTTCATAGAGTGTCTGTTACTGGGAGGAACCTAACCCTACAGTATCACCAGGAGCCCATGTATTGCTGGATCTTCTAAACTAATTCTCACAGAGGCCATCATCATCCTCATCATCATCATCCTCATCATCATCAGCTATTTATATAGAGTCACTAATTCCACAGCGCTGTACAGAGAACTCACATCAGTCCCTGCCCCATTAGAGCTTACAAATTCCCTTTAAGTCAGTTTAAGAGCAGCCAACTAACCTACCAGTAAGTCACGCAAACACGGGGAGAACATACAATCTCCACACAGATAAGGCCATGGTTGGGAATCAACCTCATGACCCCAGCGCTGTGAGGCAGGAGTGCTAGAATTCCATCGAAACCCTAATCTAAATGTCATCATTCTGGTCTCCTATTGGCTCTCTCGGTTATCCTTGAAGCTCTCCATTTCTTTGCAGCAAATGAAAGGTATATATTATATAGCTGAATAGACAGAGTCACACGTTTGGTTCTAATATCAGAGCAATCACTATTTACCCAGAAAGCAATCAGACCTTCTGAATTTTGGACCGAGCACATAATCTAGGACACGCGGCCCCCAGGATAACAGAACTGAACTAGTGGGCACACAGAGAGGATGCTGGGTAAGAAAAGCCTTCTATTTAAAATACTTCACAATCTTTAAGCTGAACATGGAATAAAGCTTTATTAAACACGGTACATATAGATTCAGACACAATTTATACAAAAAATCCAGTTGTTATACACAAAAACAAAAAGGGAAATTGTTGCTGTTTTCCCACCATTATCCTAATTATGTGAGTAGAGCTACAGCTGCCTGTAATAGAGTATTACTATATCTTATAACGGAGCCCCAGGGTTGCACTGAACAGCGCATCTTACAATAACGGTTCTTATCTGAAAATTGCAATGTGGGGATTTAGAGCTGATTTAGAGGAGGAGAATGCCAGAGGCAGTTTGGGGTTTGGGGGCAGACAGGTATCTTGTATGTATATGTATGTATATATATATATATATATATATATATATAAATAATTTAGTATGTTTCCGCTATGGTGCTCTAAATTACAGGGAGAGAAAATCTTTTACTGAAAATCCTAAGCCCCAAAAGACTGCAGACTTCTATATAAGAGTAGAAGAAAATCCTATATTTAACACACACCTTATACACTGAATACAGAGTCGGTACCAAGGCTCCAAGTTACTAGGTGAGACCAGCTATTCAAGTACATAAGACAGACAGAACGGCCAGCAGAGAGCTCTCCATATTGGTATTTAGCAAACCACAGAGAAGAAGCTGGCAGACAGACATACACAGCACAGCGTGTAATCACCGGATGGCACGGGAACACACACGTTTCATGTCTGACAGACTCCTTGGAATCTGCGTGGCAGCAGTAAATAGTCAGATACATGTGTCAGGACCCCGCTACACCGGGGAATGAGAGGCCAGTATCCACATGTGTCGGAGCTCCAGCAGCTGTGCCATGCGCTGGCATCATCTCTGATCAGAGAGCGTGCCAAGATCTGCTGATGAGAAGCTGCGGCCTGGGCAGAGTTTCTCAGCAACCAGAAGATTTAAATTCCGCACAAGCTTTCGCTGAATGTCATACACAGCGCTCGGCTGCAGGCTCCCAGAATAGCCCAGTTTGGGAGCTACAGGGAGCTGCCATTGCTACTTTCTGGGAACGCAGCGTAGACCCCGCACTTGCCAGGCTGTGCAGCAATCCAAATAAAGAGCATTAATAAAGCAACACATCATTGTTATTGCTTTTCCTTCATGCTGTTTTTATGTGGTAGCTGAGGGGATGGAATCAGTCATCTATCCACTCTCAAAATAGTTCTGTGCTATGAACCAGGGGCGCTCTCCACCTCCGCTCCTGCTTGGCAATACTTCCCAAATCTCCCCCAATGTCTGTCACCAGCACAGCTGGTACTTCCAGGTGCCCCCATCTACTAAAATAACCGTAATCCCCGGCAAAATCCCCGATATAATAAATTTTGCTACTTAGTTTTGCATCTTTAACTATATCGACATGTGTGTGCTTGGCTTATGGTTTTTTAAACGGTATGTCCACTTTCAGATCCCCCCTCTCTTTATCTGCCCCATGAGTCAGTTGCAGTCGGCACAGCTACCTTCTGTCCAACAATGAGGGACCCGCACCTGCCATACAATTCCCTGTGCTATTAGACCAGAGGGGCCGGATTCACAGCAGCATATTGAGCGCAACATGCGTTTGGTTTAAGACGCACGTATTTCGGCCTTGCGCACTCCGAAATCTGATTCAGGTCGGATTCAGGTGTAGGTCTGCTCAGCTCTACTACACAGACGCTGCAGGGTATGTCCAATGCTTATATGGATTATAAATTCACACATTTTTAATGCTACCTGTTCAACATAAAAGCATTAATGATCAAACAGTAAAACAAAAACAAACAAGGTTTTTTATTTTACCTTTTCTCATGAAATACATTTATTAGGATGCTGTTAATGTTCCCTGTACATAAAATACGACTGTAAACAAGTTACAGCATGCATACGAGACTGACATCACTAGTACTCAGGACTTAGACTAGCCCTGTAGCTGGAGCAAGAGATACGGCAGAAAAACAAGTAACTGTGAGACACTCAGATCCCAAACTGCACATTGACTACGGCCCCATTCACTCCTTGAAATCATAGGCTGAAGTAAGTGTCCTTTGCGTTCGAAGACGGAGCGGACAGGGCAGCGTTTACTGGTGTATGTCCCGGTTCTGGTGATGCCCAGAGTGATGTTGCCCGAGGTGTGTACATGTAGAACCTTATTGGATTGTCTGCAGCTCCCATCCAATCAAATGCGCACTATAGACCTCTAGATATGGCAGTTATGAATAATTTACATGACAGCAGGCAGAATACAAGGTCACGGTGGAGAGAACCATGGAAGTGACCCAACTGAATATCTCCAAACGAGGGTAAGGATTTTGTGCCATCCAAAGGCAGAATTTAGGCTGTGTGTGTCTGATAGATGGGAGGGGGATAGAAGGATGGGAGAATTAAGAAGAATCAGTCTTTACTTCATTTGCAGCCACAATATTTCTATCGCCTGAAGAGCTACTGGGGAATAAATCTTTACTTGTTATCACCAAATACTTTCCATCACCAAATGCAGTGTCACATGTTGTTGTTTTGTAACACAACGAGGCTGACTGACAGATGCCGAGTAAAGGAATATAACAGGACACGTCAGCTCTTATTTTACCGACCTATTTTCATGGGTAAAGTTTTCTATAACTGGGATTTGCTACATTCAGAGTAAACTCCAATGTGTGCGACGCAGGATTGAAACGGTTAAACAAAAAGCCGCAGTGGACGGGGACAGATTCCCGTCTCCCACAAATCTGCTCCGTGACCCAGAAAAACGCTGAAGAAATTGTAGGTCTGCCGATAATGCAAAGGAACGGGCAGGCAAAATGTGTTTGTGCCTCAGTCAGCGATAAGCATGGAAGCACGAAGCCACAGTGATTTGGATGAGCTGTGACGGGAAGTCAGTGATGCAGTAATGTCATTGTCGTCTCGTTCTGTCATCCAAGGGACTTTCAGCCTGAGAGAAACACATGGGGAGGGAAACACATTGCTTTATCTTAGGACTGAGGTCATCTCTTCCTAGAACATCACATAAAATAGATATATTGAATCCACCTCAAATATCAACTCAAACCACTCTCCCTCTTTCTCATCATCTGCACCTTGCTTCATCTCTGGCCTACAAGACGTATCCCGTGCTGCTAAACACCTATGGAAATCCCTTACACACCCAATCAGACTCTCAGAGCCTTCAAATCTTTAGATGTTCTCTTAAAACCCACCTCTAGTGCTTCTCATACTCCTGCCGATACTACACACACTAATGGTCCCTCACACCTACCCTACTCCCACCGGTACACCCTCACACCTACCCTACTTCCACCGGTACACCCTCACACTGGTACACTGAAACACTTACCCTATTCCCACCTATACTACTCACACTGGTACACCTTTCCATCTACCCTACTCCCTCTTATACTACTCATACCGGTACACCCTCATACCTGCCCTACTCACACCTACCCTACTCACACCTATACTACTCACACCGGTACACCCTCACATCTACCCTATTCCCACCTATACTACTCACATCGGGATTGGGATACAACGGTACATGACTATCAAAGAATCTCAATTTATGGCGACAGTGCACAGACAGTGTAACATACAAATATATGACACAGAAGTGTGACACGGTCACTGCACGCCTGTACTAACTACATCGCCCTCATTCTACCAAGAGCCTAGCAGCCCATACATAAATCCTGCACTTCCTAACCACATCTCCCCCATTCTACCAAGAGCCGAGCAGCCCATACATAAATCCTGCACTTCCTAACCACATCTCCCCCATTCTACCAAGACTCTAGCAGCTCATACATAAATCCTGCACTTCCTAACCACATCTCCCCATTCTACAAATAGCCGAGCAGCCCATACATAAATCCTGCACTTCCTAACCACATATCCCCCATTCTACAAAGACTCTAGCAGCTCGTACATAAACCCTGCACTTCCTAACCACATCTCCCCCATTCTACCAAGACTCTAGCAGCCCATACATAAATCCTGCACTTCCTAACCACATATCCCCCATTCTACAAAGACTCTAGCAGCTCATACATAAACCCTGCACTTCCTAACCACATCTCCCCCATTCTACCAAGAGCCGAGCAGCCCATACATAAATCCTGCACTTCCTAACCACATATCCCCCATTCTACAAAGACTCTAGCAGCTCATACATAAACCCTGCACTTCCTAACCACATACCCCCCATTCTACCAAGACTCTAGCAGCTCATACATAAATCCTGCACTTCCTAACCACATCTCCCACATTCTACCAAGAGCCGAGCAGCCCATACATAAATCCTGCACTTCCTAACCACATCTCCCTCATTCTACCAAGACTCTATCAGCTCATACATAAATCCTGCACTTCCTAACCACATCTCCCCATTCTACAAATAGCCGAGCAGCCCATACATAAATCCTGCACTTCCTAACCACATCTCCCCCATTCTACCAAGACTCTAGCAGCGCATACATAAACCCTGCACTTCCTAACCACATCTCCCCCCTTCTACCAAGAGCCGAGCAGCCCATACATAAATCCTGCACTTCCTAACCACATATCCCCCATTCTACAAAGACTCTAGCAGCTCATACATAAACCCTGCACTTCCTAACCACATATCCCCCATTCTACAAAGACTCTAGCAGCTCATACATAAATCCTGCACTTCCTAACCACATCTCCCCCATTCTACCAAGAGCCGAGCAGCCCATACATAAATCCTGCACTTCCTAACCACATACCCCCCGTTCTACCAAGAGCCGAGCAGCCCATACATAAACCCTGCACTTCCTAACCACATATCCCCCATTCTAACAAGACTCTAGCAGCTCATACATAAATCCTGCACTTCCTAACCACATCTCCCCCATTCTACCAAGAGCCGAGCAGCCCATACATAAATCCTGCACTTCCTAACCACATATCCCCCATTCTACCAAGATCCGAGCAGCCCATACATAAACCCTGCACTTCCTAACCACATATCCCCCATTCTACCAAGATCCGAGCAGCCCATACATAAATCCTGCACTTCCTAACCACATCTCCCCCCTTCTACCAAGACTCTAGCAGCCCATACATAAATCCTGCACTTCCTAACCACATCTCCCCCATTCTACCAAGAGCCGAGCAGCCCATACATAAATCCTGCACTTCCTAACCACATACCCCCCGTTCTACCAAGAGCCGAGCAGCCCATACATAAACCCTGCACTTCCTAACCACATATCCCCCATTCTAACAAGACTCTAGCAGCTCATACATAAATCCTGCACTTCCTAACCACATCTCCCCCATTCTACCAAGAGCCGAGCAGCCCATACATAAATCCTGCACTTCCTAACCACATATCCCCCATTCTACCAAGATCCGAGCAGCCCATACATAAACCCTGCACTTCCTAACCACATATCCCCCATTCTACCAAGATCCGAGCAGCCCATACATAAATCCTGCACTTCCTAACCACATCTCCCCCCTTCTACCAAGACTCTAGCAGCCCATACATAAATCCTGCACTTCCTAACCACATCTCCCCCCTTCTACCAAGAGCTGAGCAGCCCATACATAAATTCTGCACTTCCTAACCACATCTCCCCCATTCTACCAAGACTCTAGCAGCCCATACATAAATCCTGCACTTCCTAACCACATCTCCCTCATTCTACCAAGATCCGAGCAGCCCATACATAAATCCTGCACTTCCTAACCACATATACCCCATTCTACCAAGACTCTAGCAGCTCATACATATATACTGCACTTCCTAACCACATCTCCCCCATTCTACCAAGACTCTAGCAGCCCATACATAAATCCTGCACTTCCTAACCACATCTCCCACATTCTACCAAGATCCGAGCAGCCCATACATAAATCCTGCACTTCCTAACCACATCTCCCCTAATCTACCAAGATCCGAGCAGCCCATACATAAATCCTGCACTTCCTAACCACATCTCCCCTAATCTACCAAGATCCGAGCAGCCCATACATAAATCCTGCACTTCCTAACCACATCTCCCCCATTCTACCAAGATCCGAGCAGCCCATACATAAATCCTGCACTTCCTAACCACATCTCCCCTAATCTAAGATCCGAGCAGCCCATACGTGATTCCTGTATAAGTAGTTACCCTCAAGGGAGACAACATTTTACAAGGACACACTTACAGCACATTATAGAAGATCAAATATTTAAATAACTTTTACTGGAATGAGACCCTCACTTAAAAACACAGATGAAAACTCACATCCAGTAAAGGGAACTCAGTAACCTGTTAACTGCCAGAGAAACTACAATATTTATTATAATACAGTTGTGACCTGCAAATTATCATCCTCTACATTTATATAGCGCCAGCATATTCCTTAGCGCTTTACATTTGGGAACAAAGACAGTGATACAACAGTACTGGATACACAAGACAGAGGCAAGAGGGCGCTGCCCGCAAGCTTACACTCTATTAAAGTATTCCACAGTAACAGCAATATGACGGAGAGTGTTTGTGGCATCGCCTTTACCGACACAGAAAGCACATAACATACATTTATTGGAAATCCTTTTCTAATACAGTATTTTAAATTAGTTAAACATTGCCACATACAATGGAATTAAAACGCACAATACCATTTATGACACTAATGTCCCATCATCACATTACACTGGTTTTACAAGCGTCTTGCACAGCAGTCAGTCTCACCTGGTGACATCTGCTCCCTTTACTCAATTTGTCTTGGGGGTCTCAGCTGTAAACAACGCTATTATCTTATTAGTGATAACACAGACACCTACTGTGTCTCTACAATAGCCTTGCACAGTTATCGGGTTACACCTCCCTTTCCAGATCACCATTATAGTGACACCTTTCTCCTACTTCACAACACTATTTACACAAGGGGTAGGTGCTCTCTCTTTCTGTGTCATGATCACCATTCTTTCTGATTTGCTTTTATGTTTTTGAATTGAATAGAAGCATAAAAAGAAAGGTTCTAGCAGAAAATAGTCTTGTTATATCGAGCGTTTTTCTCCTACTGTCACATTAGATCAATATGTAATATTTACAAGAAACCTTTGTTGGAAACTGCTGGAATAATGTAATGAGCTGTGAATTAAAGTAAAGAGGCACAATACATACAGACCGAGAACAGAGCGTGCTACAAAGACCAACAGAAATGGGGATAATCACACTCTATGAAGCCAGGTACAAGTAGCTATTAATGTACCCAAACTATGTCATGATCAATAATATCCACAATACAATAGTGACCCATTATATACATTATTACATGAATCACCCATACAGTTATAATTGAGAAAGTTCCTAGATGACAGCAAGAAACTGTAATGAACATTTGTATTTTTTCCCTAAATCACAGTGGATGATGGACCGCTGAACCTGTCTCCTCTCTGTTATCAGCAGTATATGTGTATATAGATAGACAGACGGAACGTTGTGTTGTACTGTAACATCTAAAGCTACAACGTTTCGGAGCATCGAGGATTTAGATGTTTCATTCATCAGCTGTAAGATATGGAACAAAACGGGACCAAAGTAAGTGCCCTCAGCGGGTCATACAGGAGGCGGATGGAACAATGTAGAGAGTAACTGATACAATGTGGAAACGTGAACACAGACAATCCCCTGACATCAGCAGACTTATACAACATATTAATCAGAGATTCTTGGACATCATTATGGTCATCAAATGTTTTAGTTTCCAGGCCACAGGTAAAAGCGACGTGATAAGTGGTCCCAGCTTTCTTCTATTCAGCATCTATCTTCAACATATAAATATCCTATCACTGACGTTCTGTTATAACTGGATGTAATGATTTGTGGCATGCAGCGAGTCCAGCGGACAGAAGAAAGGGTGCAGCCTTAGTGATCATCATCATCATTTATTTATATAGCGCCAGCAAATTCCGTAGCGCTTTACAATTGGGTACAAACATTAATAAAACAAGACTGGGTAATACACAGAGACAGAGAGGTAAGAGAACCCTGCTCACAAGCTTACAATCTATGGGATCCTGCTACAGTGGAACGTGTCACCTGTTTACACACCCCTGGATCTAGCTGGAGTTCCCCCAGCAGCTGTCATGATATGAGGGAATTTATTCATAAGCATGGAAATAGCAGAATAATAAATCTGCATATGAAAAGCAGGAAGTTTCCCTGGCAGTCACTGAGGAGAGAAAGGGCCTCTAGGAAAGACGCGGTCAGAGACATTAATAGTGTCCTCATCACTATACAAATCACAAGCGTCTCCCCGTACGGGCGACAGCTCTTAGCGCTGTGGTAACCCCGTCGCTGGGAGCGCGGCACTCAGAACCCCGGGGGTACACTGCAGGGAGGGGGGAGGAGTACGTACACACAGGGGGGTGAGGTGATTGTCTTAACGACCCGGGATTCGAGGAACAGTGGAAGGAGGTTGCGGCTGGGATGCAGGATCCAGGGGTACGGGCCTCACTGATAAGGACTCCCGGACTTTCAAATCGTTCAGTCATTGCTGACTACACAAATTTGCCATCACTGGCCGGATCGGACAGTTTGTAGACCCCATGGAAGCAGTCTGAAGACAACAAGCAGCCTAAATAAAGATGTGGTGGACACGATGGGATAATGAAGGGAAGGACCTTTGCGTAACGTAACTACATTAAAATCACTCTGCTCATGCACAGAAAATCGGCTGCATCCATATGCACCCATGTAGGTACGCGTGAATCGGTCACTTGTGCCAGGAGAGTGGGGGAGCGAAGGAGTGGACTAAAGTAGGCGCAGACCGGCGCAGAGAGGCCTGTACACCTGGGAAATCCGGATCATTTGTGGATGCCTGAGGGCGACGCAAATACACAATGATGATGACGACGGCCGATAGCACTAGCAAACCACAGCTGATTGCCTGATTGTGAATACACTGATTGTGCATATATTATGTTTTTTATGTACACAAGATAGAGAGTTGTCCCTGCTGAATTAGAGAGGGTTTTTTTTTTAAAGTATTAAATTCTAATAGCGAATATTTTGCAAACAAAATAAATGGTTAATACATGGGTGTGAGTGCACATATTAAAAAAAAAGCATGAATACATTTATCATCAGTAACAGCGGTCTTGGAGTAGATCGGATGAGCCAGTGAACTTCTAGCACAGCATTTTCAGATGCAGAATATTTGTATAATCGTCATGACAACAGGCAGATTCACCACTATAGATCGTTCTGCATGTTTAATGGACTAAACCGTAAAATTAGTCACTGAACCCAGCAAGTCATTTGCACATCGCCCCTAGGATGCGCCTGTGCGCACTCTGCGGTCCAGTGAACACATGACAGGCAGGCAGATCGAGGGGCTGCTTGCAGGTCTGAAATCAATGACAGTCACACGCCTGGATCAGTGTCTTTAATTAGCCAGCAGGTGTACACAATGCATGAGAACTGACTACACGCTATATTCTGCAACGCCGCGGTAGGCAGGCTGCTTGCATGTTACATGTAACACAAAATAACTCTTCTTTCTATTCAAATAAATACAATATCATCATAAACCAGAGGGGGATATCAGCTAAAACTGAGCACAGAGGCGGTATTTGGATATTATTTGTAAATGTTTTTGCAGATTACTTGTAAATATTTTATTCAAAAGACACCCCACTACAGTGTCCTTCAATAGACTTAAAGACAGGAAAACTGTGGTGCATAGAAATGAAATCTCCCCCCACGACCGAAGTCTCTATACAGATATCTTCTAGTTACAGGCGTTACATATATACCATCGGCAGCTTGGCAGGAAACTTGGATTTAATTGTCTGTTACAGATATAAGAAAAGGAAAAGGAAGAGATATATAGAAACTGGAGATCATACAATACGTGTTTAGACGTTTAGACGGCTAGTCACCTTTCAGCTGTTGTTGAACTACAAGTTCCAGCATGGCCTGCTGATCGTTGTGGAGGAGAGGAATACTATTTTGATTCAATGTTAAGTTGGATGTCCCCAATTCTGTACAATTTCACATGATGTAAAGTCACCATCTTGTGTGTTTCTGTTAATCAGTTCTACAAATGTCTCAACTTAGTGATCATAACCAATCAAGTTCCAGAATAGACACACAACAGAGTGTTATAAGCTGCGCACGCACTATAGATTATAGCGTCAAGCTGTGTCCAGGGTTCGTCTGGCGCAGTGTTGACTAATCTGTGACACTCCAGGTGTTGTGAAACTACAAGTCCCAGCATGCTTTGCCAATATATAGCAGCTTATTACTGGAAGGGTATGCTGGGACTTGTAGTTTCACAACACCTGGAGTGTCACAGGTTAGCCAACACTGGTCTAGCGTTACAGAGTTCCTCGTAGCGATACGCTGAGAGTGATCACTATTCTGGGGTCTGTTAGGAGAACATGTCCTTAGGCTAGGGATCATATGTGATCACATGACATTATGTAACAGTAAGACCCACACCAGACGCACAAACAGCTGCTCCCATCATCTGGTCCGTCTCATGTAATATCCGTGATATGTACCAGGAAGGTGGCTCCCAGAGGGGAGGGGGAAAAAGATCGACACCCATAAACAAATCCACATGTTGCCCAACATTGCTTTAAAACCACCAATGATATTAGGTTATCGTGGCACTAAGTGCCCAACTCCATACTTCTCAGTGACCGTACAGCGCTCCTCCCAGTGACCGTGCAGCGCTCCTCCCAGTGACAGTACAGCGCTCCTCCTATTGTATATACAGTGCTCCTCTCAGTGACTATACAGCGCTCCTGACAGTAATTAGAAAACACCCTCCCCCCCCCCAGTGACTATACAGTGCTCCTCTCAGTGACATAAAAATGACAGCTTGGCCTGTGCCTGGCTGGTCCCTGACACCACATTTACTCTCGTTTTACATTTGCTCTGTTCCGGCCACTAATTTCCACTGTCCACTGTCCACAGGACCATCGGGTATATGAGCAGAAACAATGACGTTATTGCCACATTATATGACAGATCCCCGAAGGATCCTTTAACCACAGTGACGGTCCCAGGGCTTTCTCATATCCAATTAGCCATCTGCCAGGATTCAATACAAAGCCACCGGCTCCTTCCCTACATCCCATCCCCAGTGCAGCAGCTGACACTGCGCTGTCTGTGATTACAGCGTGAACAAGAGTCTACACGGAGGGGACACTCACTGCCTGTATAATCCTGGCCAGACACAGCCCTGACAAACACTAGAAGCTGCAATACTGTTCTTAGACTCCACCCCGCAATCAAGGAGATAAGTAATTAATAATTAAAGAGTAAGTAGTAGGAAAGTGCAAACTCTGTTACATGGCTGAGTGCTTCCATTATATAGTGGCCTGTTTTGGTTTTTCTGTGCGGTTCTTCAGCCTAAAGAAGTCACAACAAGCTGTGCGGCAATTACCCGGCCTCCATTGTCCTGTGTGGCTCAGGCAGCAGCATGCAGGGACCAGGGAGGGGGAGAGAAAGCCTGGTTATATATAACGTGTCAGGATACTAATCACTGTGACCTCTGCATCGTGCACAGCGGCACAGACCCGGTGAAACGCCACAGCGTGATTCATGCACGACCTCCGCCGTCTGCACAATGCGCTGCATCTTACATCTGTCTCCACGCTGCATGGTGTCTGTCCATTTATCAGGAATCCCGTCATGTAAATAAGAGAATGTTCTCATTACTAGATGTCATTTCTATTTCAGTCCAACCGTGACCTCAGATATTACATCATTCTTACAATAACATGGAGCAGCCCCAGATGCTTGTTTAAAAAGGGTGAATTACTGTTAATATTTACAAATGCTGTGTTTACTCTTGTAAAGAAAAGAGCAAGCTATTGTTATCTGTTATCAACCACCTGCTCCTTGAAGTGCTCCGTCTCCTACATACAGTGACAGCAGCCTATCAGTTCACTAGGAACGAGAGGCATCATGTGCCCCATGGCTCAGTAATTTCACTAGTTCCTATAGAATTAATAAGCTGAAGAATGGTTTTGCCTACACAATGGCAGCTCCGACAGGAGGTCTAATATACTAATAAACAAGGTGTTCATACATGCAGAGATTGTCTACTAATTGTTGTGTGTATGTGTGTGGAGCCTAAACGACCACCAATCCAATCACTATGGGAGAGGGATCCATCAGATCTGGAAGACAATGTGGTCTGTGATTGGACATTGTGTGGGGTCACTGTCCAGCCATCTGAACACTTGTTGCTTCAGCTAATCTGTCCAATCAGACGTACAACTGGGGCCAACAAGGGCACAGATCAAGTTTTTATACACGTCCAAAATTTGGCCACATAGGTGCATTTCCAAATTGCACAGATCTGATTATTCAGGTGCTGGATGCAAAGACCGGATTGCACATACCAGACACCTGAAACCTGTTTTTTTCTATTCTGCTGAATCAAATCCAATATGATGACGAAAACGATTGTCAGCCCAGCAGAATGACAAGTATTTATTACACACATATACATTTTTATTTTAGTTTTTTTTATTCTTATTGTAGGACTAGCAGCTCGTTGTCAGTTTAGTGGTCCCTTAGTAATAGCCCTCACATGACAACACTGCTGTCACATATCGAACATCTGGAGAAACGTCAAGGTCTAAACCGAGTGATGGAACAATCCAGCACACAATGAAGGACACGATCCGGTATGGAGATGATAGAGAGCGTCTGCTGTGTGATTGTGTCTCTGTTTGCATAATGTCATTTATGTTGAAATCAGGAACAGCTGAGTAAATACATACAAATCCATGAAAGGCAACGCAGTGTCTGCGCTCCGCGACGAGAATCGTGTCATGTATACAGAGAGAAGCGGGAGTCAGCGACAGGGGCTGCAGGGTACTACACAGCCTGGCACAGCTTCTATCGCCCCAGGGGTACCACTCATGAGATAGCGACTTCATACACAGATCCTGGGCTCTTACATGCAGCCTAGATTTATATTATAAAGTGTAATCATCAGAATATTCCGTTCATAACAATCACCTATACCCAACATTCTATAATGGTCAGTGACCCCCCCTCATTCCTTCTCTTTTCCTTTATTTCATTCTCCTCTCCCCAACTTACTTCCCTTCAATTTGCAGTATTAATCATGCATAATGTGGTATGTCTCTCTTGAGGCCTTGCATATAGATATATATTTTATAGGTCCTGTTTTTACAAGTGATACTTCTTATATACGAGCATAACTAGCCTTTCAACTCATAACCTGTTATTCTCTGTATGCTTTTGTAAAATCCAATAAAAATGTTTATTAAAACAAGACAAAAACAAACAAAAAAGTGTAATCATCAGTTCAAAACACCTTTATAAATATGTCATAATTGGAGGTAACTGCTGTACTTGTTGATGCTTGTGAACAAGTGCCAAACATTGCTGATATTTTCATAAAGACAAAATATTATTACATTTTATAATACACGACAACAGAGCACAGTACGACAGCGGCGTCCTAGGAACAGATTCTTACTGCATTACTTTCTACTTTTCGGTCAAATCTCCAAGACTGGTTCCCCAGGCGAAGGATGGCGGCACACCCATGAAAGATGGCAGGTGGGTACTGAAAGATCGCAGGGCACTACTGAATGTTGGTGAGCCCATGAAAGAGGGTGGAGCACTAGTGAAAGATGGAGGAATATCACTGAAGGATGGCGGGGCACCAGTTAAGGATGGCATGGTACCACTGAAGGATGGTGGGGCACCAGTGAACGATGGCGAGAATACCACTGAAGGATGGCGGGCTACTACTGAAGGATGGTGGGGCATCACTGAAGGTTGGCGAGAATACCACTGAAGGATGGCAGGGTGACGGTGAAAGATGTCGGGGGCACCGGAGAAAGGATATATTAAAAATACATTTGACAAATATTCCATCTGTTATATTTTGCTGCCATCAATATTTCTTCTGAAAGGCACAAAAAACACAACACAAAGAGATATGTTGTAGAGCAGAGGATGTCTGACCTGTCCTTTAATGTCAGAACATAACTGGAAGTGGAATCCATGAAATCAGACAGAGAAACGTCAAGAGGGGGCTTGAAATACGATATTGGTTGACAGCGCCCCCGCCAACAGCACATGCTGCAGGAATGTAAACACACAGCTGCTAGGTATCCATCTATCCCACCACCCAAATCACTGCAATCACCACGTATTAGTCCCCTGTACTTATTAATGTGTGGAGAGAGGGTCGGTGTATCACTGAATATAGTATTACACACATAGAGGCAGCCGTGGACTGATCTATACACCAGGCACTAGCGATGTCACTAGTTACTAGTGAGATAAGCTCATTTTAGCAGCCTGAACGTATAACCCCACAATCCTTCTCTTAAGAGAACATATTTTAACCTTTAAATGGACAATTTGCATATTATTACGCTGCTCACCTGCAGAACATCTAGCAATGCGCTAGTTGTCAGTGAACGGATAGGGTGAATGTTGGTTCAGCTTACACCATGACTGCCTCCAGTGTTTCTTCCATAAAACAGCCAAACTGCTGATTCTTGCCACACACTTACAGTAAGCAGGGACAATCACTGTACTTGCTAGGACACAATTATAAAAAGCTCCTTGCAATGCCCACATTCTCTGTATTAGTGGCAGGACTGCAGGAAAACGCTGCGTGCATCATAGTGCTCTCTTCTGTGATGTCTACATTGTCAGCTTCAAAGCCGACTGTCTCAGGGGTCTTAACTGCTGAACCGACAACGACAGCAGCTGCTCCTAGGCCCTGTGCTCACCATTTGTCGTGTAAATATAACCCAGTGACAATATGCAGCTTATATATTGTGTTCTAAGCCTGCGATGTGATACAGACAGGCTGCTGGTGCTATTTATGACTAGAAGACGCAGCCCCGCATCCATACATAAGGGACTATGACATCTGTAACAGAAGCGTCATCTGCATGAGCTGCTCATCATTAGGTAACAAGATACTACGACGGGAGTTTACAAGGACGACCAGAGACAACTCTCAACACTCCAACATCTGTCTTCTGCCAAAGTGCCCCCTAAGTGCTCACCAGCCGTTTGTTGAGAAAATCTAGATACTGCAATTTTATAAAGCTGGATATTTGGCTGTATCAGTTGTGGATAAATAGCTACAGGACAATATACGGATCAATTTGTAGGTCCATAAATCAGGGTCAAACATCTCTTTTTTTGTGTTTGTGAGGCAGTGATACTTTATAGCAGATATGTAAATTCCTTCTGTTTAAGAAATAAGAAACTAAAGCCATGGATAAAGCAGCCAAGAATATGTCCAGGCAACGCGCGGGATCGAGTGACCACAGAGGGGCGGCCGGAAGATAAAACACAGACTTGGATGAATATCTTTTTCTGGTGTCATTTTTAGGATGGGATGATCTGGATATTGTGCTTTATGTCTGCTGAAAGCTGAATTCTACAAGTGCAATAAGAGCTCAGTGTCCTTTGTTCTGATATTTATTGTTTACAGTTCTGGGCAAAGTACCCCCAATGTGTTCCCATCAGATACAGAACCCCCACGCCCTCATATATACAAGGACCTCTCACAGCTTCGGCAAGTTCAATGGGGTCATTCTCTGGAAATGGATAGGATCTTAATTTATTGTGGTTTAATGGACCCAGAGTAAGGACATGACTGAGCAAATTCATCTATAAGGAGCAAATTTGGACCCGGACCAAACATGTTGGGGGGGATACAAGGGGTGCAAATGCAATTATTCTTTTTTTATTTTGTTTTGCATGTAGGGAACATACCGACTGCTTTGTATGTAGCACTCAAATACTAGACAGCATGCTTTTACACTGCAAGTTAGAGTTCAGCTAGGACACCCCCCCCCCAACTCTGTCTGTAAATTTTACATTTAACCCCCTTTTTCAAGGTGCACAATTGCCCCGCTCACCCTATACAAGAAACATTGTTACATCCATTGGCTGTGAAAGATAAAAGGGAGCCGTTTATATCACGGTGGCTCAGTGGTTAGTACTTCTGCCTCACAGCACTGGGGTCATGAGTTTGATTCCCTACCATGACCTTATCTGTGTGGAGTTTGTATGTTCTCCCCGTGTTTGCGTGGGTTTCCTCCGGGTGCTCTAAAGTGGCTGCAATATATACTATAAATGCTGTTTCTTTAAATATCGATAAAACCTCTGTACAGAAAATACACAATGTAACCATAACAACAACCACAGCCAATCAGGGCAGCTTTGTGGCAGCGTTCCATGCAGGGTATAGTAAACGTGTAAGTCGTTATTGAACAAGCATCAACGTTCAGCTGTACCTTAATGCCTTTTGTAGTCTGTACAGATATCTTTACAAGGCCATACTATTCAATAACCCATACTACCCACTGGACTATTTATTTCTTTTTAATTCAGGTTAAAATATTGTTACAGAAGATGATAAACAGAGTAATTCAGGATTAGAGGGTACGCATTGATTAGTAAGGCGTGCCTGGCACTGTACACCATCAGCATTGTATAAACACTTCCTGCCAATTAAATCCATGAATCCACTTCATAGATGCAGAGAGAGAGCAGCTCTCTACAGATAAATAATAATAAGCGCATCTATTGATCGCAGCGGCGCGCACACTGTCCTTCATCCTCCACTTAATCAGCCGCTGGTCTCACGTGTTCCCTGTGATCATTACACAACTGGCAGGACGGATGGAACAATCTATGGAGCCAGTGTCACAGTAACACAGATCTATAGTGCCTGCGTGTTCCAGGACCCCCGAGCCAGGGGAACGCGGCCTTCACCAGCCTGATCAGTCGTAGCAACAGCCATTCCCAACACCGGCCAGCCACGGGACGATGCAAACACCTCGATAAATCACACATATAGCAGCATAACAACCTGTAACCAAATCATTGTCATCTCATCAATAATCAGTAGCAACAACACCTCAAGAGAGAACACAGCTGTCATCCACTAAATCCTTACCCATCTCAGGAACAATCCATTATTTATTCTAGAATCTCCTTAAAGTCAATTTTTGGTAAAGAAATATACAAACCAAAAACAGAAACGGAAAACCGACCGTTGTGCAGTAAATGTTTAGCTGAAAATGCATCTCTGAGACATTGTATGCCTCGTGCCTCATTGACGTCACAAGTTTACCGGGGATTGATTCTCATGAATATTGGTTCAGCCCTCTCAGTGCGTACGCCACAGCTCCACTTCCAAATAAGATGACAACTTGTTTTTTCAACCATTTTCGGACTTTGAAAATAGCAGAAAACAACATTTAATGAAAAGATCACAGAGCTGGTCACATTCTCTAATCTTTTTATTAACTTACTACATTCCAAATTATGTTGGCAAGATATGGAGAGCACAAGATTACGTTTCCATCCCATGTCGGAGCTGCCATTACTGTACCAGGGGGGTGAGAAGTATGGAGCGGTGTGTAACCCCACCATATAATATATTTATATTATCACTACAGATATAAGGAGAACCCGTCACCCACATATGGAAGCGTCTCTCTCATTCATTCACTACCATGTTAAACATTCCAGTGAAGCAATGCACGTAGACTTTTTATACTTAAGACCCGCGTATATTTTGGTTTTGCAATGCATTTATATTAATGTAATGTAAAAAAATACTTAACAGTAATGTCTGAATGGCACAATGACGACATGAGCTATTATGGGACTTTCACATCTGACATACGATCAGGGCCGGATTAACCATAGGGCTAACTGGGCTACAGCCCAGGGCCTATGGCATCCAGGGGGCCCTTGAAAGTGCTCAGCAGCAGTATTGATCGGTCGGGGGCGGGGGGCGCCCCCGGCTCGATCAGTGCTGCTGAGCACTTTCACTGCGATCCTTCTCCGGTGCGCTGTAGTCTCCTTACTGAGGAGATCTCGTGAGTCTCACTCTCACGAGATCTCCTCAGTAAATAGCGTACAGCGCGCCGGAGAAGGAGGTAAGTGCCAGGGGGGGAAGGACAGCTCGGATCACGGGGGGGGGCCCTCACGGGGGAATGGGGGCCCCCTTAGCCCAGGGGCCTCCATTCCCTTAATCTGGCCCTGCATACGATAAATAAATAGTTGGGATTGGGCAGCACGGTGGCTAAGTGGCTAGCACTTCTGCCTTACAGCACTGGGGTCATGAGTTCAATTCCCAACCATGGCCTTATCTGTGTGGAGTCTGTATGTTCTCCCCGTGTTTGCGTGGGTTTCCTCCGGGTGCTCCCGTTTCCTCCCACACTCCAAAAACATACTGATAGGTTAATTGGCTGCTAACAAATTGACCCTAGTCTATGTGTGTGTATGTTAGGCAATTTAGACTGTAAGCCCCAATGGGGCAGGGACTGATGTGAGTGAGTTCTCTGTAAAGCGCTGCGGAATCAGTGGCGTTATATAAATAAATGGTGGTGATGATGATGATGGGAGAGTAATTACTTAGGCGGATTGTGCCGAAACCCCCAAAAAACGCATCTGTGCCAAACTTGGACATGGATGCGGATAGACGGCCATATCGGTTTGTTAACCACCAATTGGTATGCAAAGGAAATAAATACACTGAGCAATCTGCAGCTGATGAACTACAAGTTCCAGCACACCTAAAATTAGATGTTTTCCTTTCAACTATGAACACATTTCCAATTCTATAATAAAATATACTCTATACATAGATGGCACCAATAGAACATTTTCATAAAACACAGAGGACGGCCGACTATGAGTAATATGGACCTGGGATGGCAGTGCAGGAAGATGAATCTATATAAGATAATTAATAGATGGCTTGGGGCAGGGTGAGGATTAGGCATTTTGTGGCACTAACTAGTCACCAGGCTGCGGACAGTCTAATAATAGGTGATCTGTCGGCAAATGGATGGGTAGGTGACATTCCCAAGGTCATAGGGACAGCAACGAGGGCTAATACAGGTCTACGGCTTATGCCTGACAGCGTGATAAAGGTATTGAGAGGTCAATAAAAATATATATGGCAGCCTTGGCATAGGATGGATGCTCCACACAGATCTGCGATGGTAATCAGACAGACCTTGATCACTGGTCCAGGAACAGAGCTTCAATCTTTACATACAGTATTTAAGCCCCTTTCTAGAAAGATACATTCAGTCCCCAGATATTCAGCAATAAAACAGAAAAGCTGCTGCAGAACCAGCTACATCTTCTGCTCCATGGTCAGTAATGAAGGATCAGCGCTCAGCGCCCACCGAGACTCCGCCTCCAGCGACCAGGGAAGAGAGAGATAGCACCATCTGTCTGTAGAAAGCGTTACATGAACTTCTGTTATTTATCCAGATACAGTCACTGAGGATCAGACATAAGTGTAACATACCCCAAGCTGCCTGTATGTCAAAGCTAGGATATGTTACACGGGTTATGTATGTACCATGTCTGTATCTTCACCCTGGTAATAAGCTCATTTAACCCATGTTCTGCTGGAGGTGTTTCACCAGACAAGGGTTGTTGTACCCCATTCCGTGTATGGTAACCATGTATACACGCTACAGTCATCTCCATCATACATACTATCACACGGCTGGTATATGACAATACTACATCTGTCAGAATATTACTGGATATAACTGGATTCAAAGAAAAACACATTTCAGACCAGTACTGAGACCCCATCAAACAGGTGGCAGAGAACGAACATTAAAAATGCACCATGTACCCCTAGCAAACAGCAGATAGAACTGTACAGGTCCCTAGTGTCACAGAAGTAACCAGTAGTGTCACACCAACAAAATACACCGGCCCCTAATGCTTTCACACACACCTACAAAATACACCGGTCCCTAATGCTTTCACACACACCTACAAAATACACCAGTCCCCAGTGTCACACACACACACCTACACAAAATACACCGGTCCCCAGTGTCACACACACACACCTACACACAATAGACCAGTCCCTAATGTTTTCACACAGACCTACACAAAATACACCGGCCCCTAATGTTTTCACACACACACCTACACAAAATAGACCAGTCCCTAATGTTTTCACACACACCTACAAAATACACTGGTCCCCAGTGTCACACACACCTACACAAAATACACTGGTCCCCAGTGTCACACACACCTACACAAAATACAACGGTCCCCAGTGTCACACACACCTACACAAAATACACCGGTTCTGAGTGTCACACACACACCAACACAAAATACACCGGTCCCCAGTGTCACACACACCTACAAAAAATACACCGGTCCCGAGCATCACACACACCTACACAAAATACACCAGTCCCAAGTGTCACACACACCTACACAAAATACTGATTCCCAACGTCACACACACCTACACAAAATACTGATTCCAACATCACACAGCTACAAAATATACCAGTCCCTTGTGCCACACCAACAAAATACACCCGTCCCGGTATCACACACACCTACAAAATATATTGGTCCCTAATGTCATACAAGTAGTGAATAATAATATACATAGCTAAAAAAATATCCCAGCCCCTTGTGCAACACACACCTACAAAACATAATAATCTCTAGTGTCACATACACCTATAAAATATACCAGTTCCTAGTGTCACAAAAACAGACACATTATACTGGTCCTTAATGTCACACAAGTAGTCAGTAATGTCACACACAGCTACAAAATACACACACTGTAATGATCACTGATAACATACACAGTAGTATCAGTACACGTACAATATACTGGTAACACACACTGGTCCCTGATGACTGACACACACACACACACACACACACACACACACACACACTATAATAAATCCCAATAATGCAGATAATAAATCACAGACATATAGAGGATCCATAGGAAATAGAGAATATATACGATATATAGAGGAACTAGAGGACATATATGATATTGAGCATACAGAAGATAAATAGGATATAGAGAACACATAGGATATACAGGATACATAGGAATAGAGGAAATAAAGGATACAATGGATATAAACGATACATAAGAGAATATATGGGATATATAGGATACAATGGACACAGAGGAGGGGGAGCCCCCTGGTGGGGTCCTCTGTCCCCCCGCGTCCCCGGCCAATGTCACCCGCTGCCCCCTCACCCGGTGCCCGGGCCCCGCTCCTACCTGTGCGGAAAAACGCGTCCACCTCGGTGTCCGTGCCGCCCTCCTCCGCGCCCTCCGCCGGGTTCATAGCTCCTGCTGCCGGGCAGCTGAGTCCGGGGGGCTCCACTGTGTGTGCGGGGGGGAGGGGGCTGTATGTCAGCGGGTGGGGGGCCGGGGGGCGCTCCCCGGATCCATCTCCGTGTAATATACAGCGATAGTGCAGCTCAGCCGTCTCCTGTCTCTCCTCCTCCTCCCTCTATTGTTCACATCCTGTGCCCCCTCCTCCCGCACATGTGACTGTCACATCCTGGGGGGCTCTTATACCCCTGATATTATACCCAGTCCCCCCCTCCTCACACACATGTGACTGTCACATCCTGGGGGGCTCTTATACCCCTGATATTATACCCAGTCCCCCCCTCCTCACACACATGTGACTGTCAGCTCCTGGGGGGCTATTATACCCCTGATATTATACCCAGTCCCCCCCCCCTCCTCACACACATGTGACTGTCACATCCTGGGGGGCTCTTATACCCCTGATATTATACCCAGTCCCCCCCTCCTCACACACATGTGACTGTCACCTCCTGGGGGGCTCTTATACCCCTGATATTATACCCAGTACCCCCCTCCTCACACACATGTGACTGTCACATCCTGGGGGGCTCTTATACCCCTGATATTATACCCAGTCCCCCCCTCCTCACACACATGTGACTGTCACCTCCTGGGGGGCTCTTATACCCCTGATATTATACCCAGTCCCCCCCCCTCCTCACACACATGTGACTTCCACATCCTGGGGGGCTCTTATACCCCTGATATTATACCCAGTCCCCCCTCCCTCCTCCTGCACATGTGACTGTCACATCCTGGGGGGCTCTTATACCCCGTATATTATACCCAGTCCCCCCCCCCTCCCGCACATGTGACTGTCACATCCTGGGGGGCTCTTATACCCCTGATATTATACCCAGTCCCCCTCCTCCTCCTGCACATGTGACTGTCACATCCTGGGGGGCTCTTATACCCCTGATATTATACCCAGTCCCCCCCTCCTCCCGCACATGTGACTGTCACCTCCTGGGGGGCTCTTATACCCCTGATATTATACCCAGTCCCCCCCCCTCTTCCTGCACATGTGACTGTCGCATCCTGGGGGGCTCTTATACCCCTGATATTATACCCAGCCCCCCCCCCCCTCCTCACACACATGTGACTGTCACCTCCTGGGGGACTCTTATACCCCTGATATTATACACAGTCCCCCCTCCTCCCTCACATGTGACTGTCACCTCCTGGGGGGCTCTTATACCCCTGATATTATACACAGTCCATCCTCCTTCCACACATGTGACTGTCACCTCCTGGGGGACTCTTATACCCCTGATATTATACACAGTCCCCCCTCCTCCAGCACATGTGACTGTCACCTCCTGGGGGGCTCTTATACCCCTGATATTATACCCAGTCCCCCCCTCCTCCCGCACATGTGACTGTCACATCCTGGGGGTCTCTTATACCCCTGATATTATACCCAGTCCCCCCCTCCTCCCGCACATGTGACTGTCACATCCTGAGGGGCTCTTATACCCCTGATATTATACACAGCCCCCCCTCCTCCCGCACATGTGACTGTCACCTCCTGGGGGGCTCTTATACCCCTGATATTATACCCAGTCCCCCCTCCCCTCCTACACATGTGACTGTCACATCCTGGGGGGCTCTTATACCCCTGATATTATACACAGCCCCCCCTCCTCCCGCACATGTGACTGTCACATCCTGGGGGGCTCTTATACCCCTGATATTATACATGGTCCCCCCTCCTCCAGCACATGTGACTGTCACCTCCTGGGGGGCTCTTATACCCCTGATATTATACACAGTCCCCCCTCCTTACGCACATGTGACTGTCACATCCTGGGGGGCTTTTATACCCCTGATATTATACCCAGTCCCCCTCTCCTCCCGCACATGTGACTGTCACATCCTGGGGGGCTCTTATACCCCTGATATTATACCCAGTCCCCCTCCTCCTCCTGCACATGTGACTGTCACATCCTGGGGGGCTCTTATAACCCTGATATTATACCCAGTCCCCCCCTCCTCCCGCACATGTGACTGTCACCTCCTGGGGGGCTCTTATACCCCTGATATTATACCCAGTCCCCCCCCCTCTTCCTGCACATGTGACTGTCACATCCTGGGGGGCTCTTATACCCCTGATATTATACCCAGCCCCCCCCCCCCCTCCTCACACACATGTGACTGTCACCTCCTGGGGGACTCTTATACCCCTGATATTATACACAGTCCATCCTCCTTCCACACATGTGACTGTCACCTCCTGGGGGACTCTTATACCCCTGATATTATACACAGTCCCCCCTCCTCCAGCACATGTGACTGTCACCTCCTGGGGGGCTCTTATACCCCTGATATTATACCCAGTCCCCCCCTCCTCCCGCACATGTGACTGTCACATCCTGGGGGTCTCTTATACCCCTGATATTATACCCAGTCCCCCCCTCCTCCCGCACATGTGACTGTCACATCCTGAGGGGCTCTTATACCCCTGATATTATACACAGCCCCCCTCCTCCCGCACATGTGACTGTCACCTCCTGGGGGGCTCATATACCCCTGATATTATACCCAGTCCCCCCTCCCCTCCTACACATGTGACTGTCACATCCTGGGGGGCTCTTATACCGCTATTATACCCAGTCCCCCCCTACCTCCCGTACATGTGACTGTCACATCCTGGGGGGCTCTTATACCCCTGATATTATACATGGTCCCCCCTCCTCCAGCACATGTGACTGTCACCTCCTGGGGGGCTCTTATACCCCTGATATTATACACAGTCCCCCCTCCTTACGCACATGTGACTGTCACATCCTGGGGGGCTTTTATACCCCTGATATTATACCCAGTCCCCCTCTCCTCCCGCACATGTGACTGTCACATCCTGGGGGGCTCTTATACCCCTGATATTATACCCAGTCCCCCTCCTCCTCCTGCACATGTGACTGTCACATCCTGGGGGGCTCTTATACCCCTGATATTATACCCAGTCCCCCCCTCCTCCCGCACATGTGACTGTCACCTCCTGGGGGGCTCTTATACCCCTGATATTATACCCAGTCCCCCCCCCCTCTTCCTGCACATGTGACTGTCACATCCTGGGGGGCTCTTATACCCCTGATATTATACCCAGCCCCCCCCCCTCCTCACACACATGTGACTGTCACCTCCTGGGGGACTCTTATACCCCTGATATTATACACAGTCCATCCTCCTTCCACACATGTGACTGTCACCTCCTGGGGGACTCTTATACCCCTGATATTATACACAGTCCCCCCTCCTCCAGCACATGTGACTGTCACCTCCTGGGGGGCTCTTATACCCCTGATATTATACCCAGTCCCCCCCTCCTCCCGCACATGTGACTGTCACATCCTGGGGGTCTCTTATACCCCTGATATTATACCCAGTCCCCCCCTCCTCCCGCACATGTGACTGTCACATCCTGAGGGGCTCTTATACCCCTGATATTATACACAGCCCCCCCTCCTCCCGCACATGTGACTGTCACCTCCTGGGGGGCTCTTATACCCCTGATATTATACCCAGTCCCCCCTCCCCTCCTACACATGTGACTGTCACATCCTGGGGGGCTCTTATACCGCTATTATACCCAGTCCCCCCCCACCTCCCGTACATGTGACTGTCACATCCTGGGGGGCTCTTATACCCCTGATATTATACACAGGCCCCCCTCCCCTCCTACACATGTGACTGTCACATCCTGGGGGTCTCTTATACCCCTGATATTATACCCAGTCCCCCCCCACCTCCCGTACATGTGACTGTCACATCCTGGGGGGCTCTTATACCCCTGATATTATACCCAGTCCCCCCTCCCCTCCTACACATGTGACTGTCACATCCTGGGGGGCTCTTATACCCCTGATATTATACACAGTCCCCCCTCCTCCAGCACATGTGACTGTCACCTCCTGGGGGGCTCTTATACCCCTGATATTATACCCAGTCCCCCCCTCCTCCCGCACATGTGACTGTCACATCCTGGGGGTCTCTTATACCCCTGATATTATACCCAGTCCCCCCCTCCTCCCGCACATGTGACTGTCACATCCTGAGGGGCTCTTATACCCCTGATATTATACACAGCCCCCCCTCCTCCCGCACATGTGACTGTCACCTCCTGGGGGGCTCTTATACCCCTGATATTATACCCAGTCCCCCCTCCCCTCCTACACATGTGACTGTCACATCCTGGGGGGCTCTTATACCGCTGATATTATACCCAGTCCCCCCCCACCTCCCGTACATGTGACTGTCACATCCTGGGGGGCTCTTATACCCCTGATATTATACACAGGCCCCCCTCCCCTCCTACACATGTGACTGTCACATCCTGGGGGGCTCTTATACCCCTGATATTATACCCAGTCCCCCCCCACCTCCCGTACATGTGACTGTCACATCCTGGGGGGCTTATACCCCTGATATTATACCCAGTCCCCCCTCCCCTCCTACACATGTGACTGTCACATCCTGGGGGGCTCTTATACCCCTGATATTATACCCAGTCCCCCCCTCCTCCCTCACATGTGACTGTCACATCCTGGGGGGCTCTTATACCCCTGATATTATACCCAGTCCCCCTCTCCTCCCGCACATGTGACTGTCACATCCTGGGGGGCTCTTATACCCCTGATATTATACCCAGCCCCCCCCTCCTCCCGCACATGTGACTGTCACATCCTGGGGGGCTAATATACCCCTGGTATTATACCCAGTCCCCCCCTCCTCCCGCACATGTGACTGTCACATCCTGGGGGGCTCTTATACCCCTGATATTATACACAGTCCATCCTCCTTCCACACATGTGACTGTCACCTCCTGGGGGGCTCTTATACCCCTGATATTATACATGGTCCCCCCTCCTCCAGCACATGTGACTGTCACCTCCTGGGGGGCTCTTATACCCCTGATATTATACACAGTCCCCCCTCCTCCCGCACATGTGACTGTCACATCCTGGGGGGCTCTTATACCCCTGATATTATACCCAGCCCCCCTCTCCTCCCGCACATGTGACTGTCACATCCTGGGGGACTCTTATACCCCTGATATTATACCCAGTCCCCCTCCTCCTCCTGCACATGTGACTGTCACATCCTGGGGGGCTAATATACCCCTGATATTATACCCAGTCCCCCCCTCCTCCCGCACATGTGACTGTCACATCCTGGGGGGCTCTTATACCCCTGATATTATACCCAGTCCCCCCCCTCCTCCCGCACATGTGACTGTCACATCCTGAGGGGCTCTTATACCCCTGATATTATACCCAGTCCCCCCCTCCTCCCTCACATGTGACTGTCACATCCTGGGGGGCTCTTATACCCCTGATATTATACACAGCCCCCCCTCCTCCTGCACATGTGACTGTCACATCCTGGGGGTCTCTTATACCCCTGATATTATACCCAGTCCCCCCTCCTCCCGCACATGTGACTGTCACCTCCTGGGGGGCTCTTATACCCCTGATATTATACCCAGTCCCCCCCCACCTCCCGCACATGTGACTGTCACATCCTGGGGGGCTCTTATACCCCTGATATTATACATAGTCCCCCCTCCTCCAGCACATGTGACTGTCACCTCCTGGGGGGCTCTTATACCCCTGATATTATACCCAGTCCCCCCCTCCTCCCGTACATGTGACTGTCACATCCTGGGGGGCTAATATACCCCTGATATTATACCCAGTCCCCCCCTCCACCCGCACATGTGACTGTCACATCCTGGGGGGCTCTTATACCCCTGATATTATACACAGTCCCCCCTCCTCCCGCACATGTGACTGTCACATCCTGGGGGGCTTTTATACCCCTGATATTATACACAGTCCCCCCTCCTCCCGCACATGTGACTGTCACATCCTGGGGGGCTCTTATACCCCTGATATTATACCCAGTCCCCCCCTCCTCCCTCACATGTGACTGTCACATCCTGGGGGGCTCTTATACCCCTGATATTATACACAGCCCCCCCTCCTCCTGTACAAGTGACTGTCACATCCTGGGGGTCTCTTATACCCCTGATATTATACCCAGTCCCCCCCTCCTCCCGCACATGTGACTGTCACCTCCTGGGGGGCTCTTATACCCCTGATATACCCAGTCCCCCCCCACCTCCCGCACATGTGACTGTCACATCCTGGGGGGCTCTTATACCCCTGATATTATACATAGTACCCCCTCCTCCAGCACATGTGACTGTCACCTCCTGGGGGACTCATACCCCTGATATTATACACAGTCCCCCCTCCTCCAGCACATGTGACTGTCACCTCCTGGGGGGCTCTTATACCGCTGATATTATACACAGTCCCCCCCCTCCTCCCGCACATGTGACTGTCACATCCTGGGGGGCTCTTATACCCCTGATATTATACACAGTCCCCCCTCCTCCCGCACATGCGACTGTCACATCCTGGGGGGCTCTTATACCCCTGATATTCTACACAGTCCCCCCCTCCTCCCACATATGTGACTGTCACATCCTGGGGGGCTCTTATACCCCTGATATTATACCCAGTCCATCCTCCTTCCACACATGTGACTGTCACCTCCTGGGGGACTCTTATACCCCTGATATTATACATAGCCCCCCCTCCTCCAGCACATGTGACTGTCACCTCCTGGGGGGCTCTTATACCGCTGATATTATACATAGTCCCCCCCTCCTCCAGCACATGTGACTGTCACCTCCTGGGGGACTCTTATACCCCTGATATTATACATAGTAGCCCCCTCCTCCAGCACATGTGACTGTCACCTCCTGGGGGGCTCTTATACCGCTGATATTATACACAGTCCCCCCCCCCCTCCTCCAGCACATGTGACTGTCACCTCCTGGGGCACTCTTATACCCCTGATATTATACACAGTCCCCCCTCCTCCAGCACATGTGACTGTCACCTCCTGGGGCGCTCTTATACCCCTGATATTATACCCAGTCCCCCCCCTCCTCCCGCACATGTGACTGTCACATCCTGGGGGGCTCTTATACCCCTGATATTATACACAGTCCCCCTCTCCTCCCGCACATGTGACTGTCACATCCTGGGGGGCTCTTATACCCCTGATATTATACACAGGCCCCCCTCCTCCTGCACATGTGACTGTCACATCCTGGGGGTCTCTTATACCCCTGATATTATACACAGGCCCCCCTCCTCCTGCACATGTGACTGCCACATCCTGGGGGACTCTTATACCCCTGATATTATACACAGGCCCCCCTCCTCCTGCACATGTGACTGTCACATCCTGGGGGGCTCTTATACCCCTGATATTATACACAAGCCCCCCTCCTCCTGCACATGTGACTGTCACATCCTGGGGGACTCTTATACCCCTGATATTATACCCAGTCCCCCCCCCTCCTCACACACATGTGACTGTCACCTCCTGGGGGGCTCTTATACCCCTGATATTATACACAGGCCCCCCTCCTCCTGCACATGTGACTGTCACATCCTGGGGGACTCTTATACCCCTGATATTATACACAGGCCCCCCTCCTCCTGCACATGTGACTGTCACATCCTGGGGGGCTCAAATGTAAGACTCCTATAGGTAGATGTTGTTATAGTATAGTGCGGATCGTACCTGCTCTCCAGATGCTCTTCTTTGAATCACGGCACGACAGTGGGACAGAGAACCCTCGGGTCTCCAATACAAGTAGGACACCAAAACTTAAGTAATGTCAAATTTATTATTCAGGAACAATATACTACTAAAATGTTTTTTGGGGAGCAAATAATAATTAGCAACAAATACCATATAATTCCAATTTTCTACTTATAAGCAATGCTACCTACAAATATTTTACTATTAATTTAAATCAATATTCACTTGCTTTGAGTGTTTTCACATCAGTTATTGAAATTGCACAGCAGATTTAAACACATTTTCACATTTCTACATACAGCATATCAGATAAAACAATTACTCTTTTCCTTTCTATATCAACAATCAGTCTTTGTGGTAATGGATGTAGCTAGGCAATATGGATGCCAACCACAAGATGGAGGATGTCTCTAAGGTGACAACCATAATATGGGGAATGTCTCTGAGGTGACATCCACAAGAAGGAGAATGTCCCTGAGGTGACAACTATAAGATGGAGGCTGTCTCTGAGGTGACAGTTAGTTACAGTTATAATGGAGGTTTTATGTGAGGTAAGAGTCTCTGTCACTGGACACACATCACACTTATCTGGTGATTAAACATAACTATCAGCCAAATGTTTAGTACATGTCTTATAAATTGGGAGGATTAGATAATACTGATATTCTGATAAATATGTGAAACTAGTTGTTGTTTGCAAATATGCATACACTGTATTGTCACTTGCAAACAGGTAAATATATCTCACTGTCTCATCCTCTTCTGTTATCTCTTTCTATCTCTTTATCAGTGTCTCTGTATAATGCTATCTCTCTCACACTTTAATGTCTGTCTCAGATCTCTTTGTGTCTCACCACCTCCGCTCACTGCTGCTGTCACTCCAATTTCTGAGCTGTCTCTTTATCTGTTTTCCGCTATATTCTCCTATAACCAGGCTCCTCAGCCCTCTCTCTGTTACTCTGCTTCCTTCAATCACAGTCTCCACAATCTCATTTCTCCTGTCACACAAATCACCTTCCAGCAGCCTCACAGACTGGACTTACGCTGGGTCCTAAAGTCTTCTCTGTATCCTGCTGGGAGACAGTCCTGTTTCACTGGGTCCTAGTGCCCAACACATTCTGGGTATCACACTTATACCCCTGATATTATACACAGTCCCTTACTCCTCCTGCACATGTGACTGTCACATCCTGGGGGCTCTTATAACCCTAATATTATACACAGTCTCAGTGGTGGATCCAGGGGAGGGGGGGGGGGGGGGGTGATTGGGGCGATGGCCCCCCCTAGCAGGGGTTTGCTGCCAGCGGCTGCACACTATGTGCAGGTCCGTTCAGCAGAGACAGGCACAATCAGAGCAGCCGGTCAGCACACTCTCCCTGCCTGTGTCTCTGCCGAACGGTCCTGCACATAGTGTGCAGCCGCAGGCAGCCTTAACAATCATAAAGGGGCGGTGACTAAATCGCCCCCCCGTACAATACAATTCTAGATCCGCCCCTCTACAGTCCCCGCCTCCTCCCACACATGCTGCCGGCGGCTCTGATATTATACACAGCACCCCCTCCTCCCGCTCAAGTGACTGTCACATCCTGGGGGGCTCTTACACCGCTGATATTATACACAGTCCCCCCCTCCTCCCGCTCATATGACTGTCACATAACGGCAGAGCCGGCTTAACATAATGGGCTTTCTGGGCTACAGCCCAGGGGCCTCAGGCAGCTGAGAGACCCTAACAAACATTTTTACTTAATAATGGTGCACTGACAGCAGGGCAAGAAGAAAGAAGAGGAGCCTGCAGTGAAGAGGAGAGGGCCAGGTAAGTGTTTTTCTATATATTTAGGGGGAAGAAGGAGTGGAGGTGATACATTGGGGCTGGGGCGGGTGGGATCATGACTGGGGGGGTGAGAAGGCTGCCGGTGGGGCGGGGGCTTTTATAAATTACTGGGAACCTCACAGGGGTCAACTTTGTCTTTATCTGGCCCTGCATACCGGGGGGGCTCCAGCATTATTATACCCCTGATATTATACAGAGTCCCAGCTGTCTCACAACACTGGCCCGAAGGATCGTTTTACCACTTCGCTAGGCCAGTCTGGGCACAGGTGCTCAGGGTTCTGAGATAGCTGAATAAAATTATTTTACAAATGCGTTATTCTATAAATAAAGCATTATTTTCATGAATAAACATTTAACATATGTTTCATTTTAAAACAGATCTATTTTTAATATTTATTTTTTTTCCACATTTAGTGGAATGGCGCATACACAAGCTGTCAAGCAGCATGCGCACATCTGTGGTACATTACCCCTCACAGGTCTGGACAATCAAGTATCACCATAGTTGCCTGCTCTTCCGGAATGTCCGGGAGACTCACAAAATTTTGGGAGTTCTCCCGGGCTCCCGAGAGAGCAGGGCTGCCTCCCGCACCCTGCCCACTTCATTAGTGAACTAGGTGAGGTCGGGAGTGGGTTTAGCAGATGGGTGGGGCCTAATGGCGAGATTAGCATGGCCATACCCCCTGGACACTGCAGCAAGATCTCCACAATCGGAGGGGAGATAATACACATTATTGTAAATTATATGGAAATTAGAAGTCACCAAGGAGTTCAAGAACCATATAAAGGCCGCAGTACTCCTATACAGGGCACGGATATCTGAGCTGACTTCTAATGAATGGGATTATGTGCTCCCTACTGTAATTTATAGTGATATAAGAAGTCAATAAGGAGTTATGTGACCATACATGAGCTGTAGGTGGCTTCCAATATCCAACAATATCTACAGCAGAGAATGCGATATTCCTTAGAATACAGACGTTTTCCTAATGAACGCTAGGTGATGACATCAGAACTCGCAGATTATACAGAATTTATAAGAGTTTATAAATATATATTAGTATCACTTGTGTATTATATGAAAAAAGTTGGCATGAGCTGGGAAATTGGCCCCTGCGCCAGCAAGATTCCTGGCCCCATTCACAGTGAGATTTATGCCCATGTACATGGTGTATCTTTGAATTTTTTTCGCACTGCGCACACTCAGAAAGTGCACGACTGCGGCTATTCAGACCTGCGACTTTTTGACTCTTACAACTCCTTTCATCTCAAGAGGCGTGACGGGGGAGGGGTTACCTATCGTATATACAGTAATGGCATGTTCGAGTAGTTGCGCTCAGATTGGGACTGGGACATAGCTGCAGATATGATTGAAAAAGCGTTTTCATTAGCGGGTGGTCAGGGGCAGGTGTAAGTAGCAGATAATTATGATGACCAGAACTAGCGAACCGCTTGTATTTCGAGGTCTGTGAACGATTCGCAGACTCGTGAGACTTTAGAAGTCGCTTGTCCGTAGATTAGGATCTGCCAAGAGTGCTGAAACAAAGATATAAAAACAAATGTTTTTGTACGCACCCCATGAAGCTGTTCCTTCTGTTTACACGAGGTTATTCAAGTTTAAATAATGCTTCGTAAGAATTGCGTTCGTGACATATAAAATAAAAGGTTTTTGAACACGTTCACATGTTGGATGTAACCATCTGACGGGGGGGGTGTCTGTTATCAGCCGGACCCATCGCTGCTCAGTCAGACCTGGGCGCATCGTCCACTGTGAGCACGACGTACATATACGTATACACTCAATCTCAAGTTACGCTAACGTTACACTCTGTGTATAACGCAGCATAACGCCATGCACCATGTAATAATAACTAATAAGAGATTGTGTGAGTAAAGCTGAGAGCACCGATACAGAAGCAGCACAGGCTGATGTCAGTGTAAGGCCGGGGTATGTGAGCAGCCCCTTACTAGCCGTTAGGTATATGACTGTGTTTACATCAGGCATAATGAACTTTTAATATGTGACTGTGCTGTGCGACATTATAAATGTCTTTAAAATCCTTCTGCATCACATAAAGGTTGTAACCTTTAATCGATCCTCACTACAGAGACAAGTAAATACCAGCGCGTCTTGTTTAACACCTTCTGTGACTAATAAATGGCAGGACGGACGGTCACTATAAGGGTTACCTTACTGAGGCACCTGGAAGGCTGCAGAGATATAAAATCCTTGTTTCTGGGATGTGACAAGGACACTGAGTGTATTTGATATATAGTCTACGCCCCACGTGGCATCTCCCAGACACAGGGAGCAAGCACACTTGTCCCAGTGACCGGAATAGCTGCCCCCCACTGGAGAACACTCATCCCCTGCTGCCCCCACTAAACGCCTTGACCCGATTCTGTCTCCTCCTAACAGCTGTCTGCGGAAGACAAATTCACTGAGAAACATCAAACAGGTTTTCTTCCAGTTTAGAAGAAAAAAGGACAAATGCTGAGGATTTGACATCACTTTCCTCCTGCGGCGTAAACACATTCTGCGCCAGGACTTAGATTCCAAAAGACACACAATATATTGTATATGTTGCAGAGATGGTTGAACTCTATTGTTTCCTTGAATGTCAGAACAGCTCTGTGTACTCTGAGAATCATTCTCAAGTTGATCACTGAGGGTCTCATGCAAAGTTTGACGGACTTTACGCAAAAAACGTAAGTATAGTTTGCATCCGTGAAAATGATGCAATTTGCAAAGTATAGAGAGCCGCAGGTATCTTAACATACCCGTGAGGCTGCATAGTATGCAAATTGTGTACTCTGGACTAAGATATGATTAAAGTGTAGGATATGCTAAACTGAATTCTAAGTGGTTCATTCGTCATTCGGTTCAGGGATTTTTTAAACAAATAAATAAAAGATTGTTGTAAGCCTATAGACCCCCCACTCCAGGAACTCTGCCAACCTAGACCAATATGGCCTTTATTGCTTTTCCATAAATCCAGGTCTGACTATTACTTCGAACCTGAAGCTCAGCTGGTTAACTCTCAATCACAGTGCAAATAATGCAGAATCCAGTGACAGTGGAACATGAAAGTGCAAAGTTGGAACATTTTATAGATACATTTCCATGGTGGTTTCTGGTCACAAATAAGCAAATCTGTCACAAGATCACAAGATCTGAGCTATACGACTGTAGCATCTCCAGAGACTCTGAGCTATAATTTCTGAAGCCTCGGAGCGTCTCCAGGACAAGTAGTTAGTTGCTATTTTTAAACTTCAAAGTCAAGTAAGTTGTGTTTTTAGAACCCATTATAGAGCACTAAAATCCATGTTTTGTCTCTCTGCATCTCAACAATGGGTTGTGCAGAACCTTCACTGGAAATAACACACAACACGATTATTTATATACACCAACAGAGACACGATGATCAGGAGTTGTAGTGGTGAAGAAACACCAGATACAGCCATCGACATCTCAGAGAAGAGAGGTGGATCTGGGCGGTTCCAGAGGAACCTAGAAGTGGGGCCTGGAGCTCAGGGAACGTTAAGTATTGTCATCATCTCTCTAGAGGGGGAATGGAAAATGTAACCAAACCGCTAGAGACACCTAAAAGCCCCCTGGGACAATCTGGGACACCTCAAAGACAAATATATATATATATATATATATATCAGTCCCTTCTCCTGTGGAGCTCACAATCTAAATTATCTACTGTGGAAACACTAAACACATTTCTGGCCCAGGTTTTTTACTTCAGAAGCCAAATAGCCTATTAACATGTGTTCTGACTAAGAGATGAAACTAGGGAACCTGGAGAAAAACCAAGCCAACAAGGGGAATTCATAGATCTATACAGGTAGCTCCCTGGTTGGGTGAAAAGCAATACCCAGCCCTGCAATGCATCAGCGCTGATCACTGACCAACACTATATTCTGTCTGCTCCTGTGCGATCCACATGGTGTGTAAATAAAGCTAGGTGAAATAAGAATCTGGTCACTCCAAGTAGGTGAATGGAGACCGAAAGTTGGAGTAATGCCCTTAGCCCAGGGCAGTCTTATTCCGCTACCTGTGAAGAGAAGAGAAATGCAGCTCATGGAACCACTCTTAATGCTCTGGAACAGAGGGGATGGCTCCCAAGCATGAAGAATAAGAGACATTATCCAACCCTGGAAAAGTACGGAGAGCCCAGGAAGCAAAAGAACCAATCACAGACAGGAAGATGAAGAACTCACGGAATACCAGAGAAGAAGCACAGGAAACATTGTTACATTATATGATCATCACATAGAATGGAGCGCCCTGATATTAGCAGCTGTTACGGTGAAATGGCTCCCACAGAATATCCGGTAGATAATCAGGAGCTGGACCCTGGATGATGAGAAAGGGGGACACATGAGAGAGACAGCACACTGGAGAGTAAACGTGGAACTTTTGGGGTATCATATAAAGGACAACTATTTGGCTGGTGTATGAAAACGTAAATCTAATATTGAGTTTGCTGTTTGATTGCTGTCTGTTTTTGGTAACATTGCACTGGGCCCCCAATAAATCCACTGACATGGGCCCACTCTTTTCATGTTTTCTTTGTATCAAACATGTTATCAAGGCTTGTAGCCCCGGAGTGATTCTCTGGTCCAGGGATAACATTAGGACTTGTAATATACTATCTGCATGTTACTACAACAGAGCAGTGTTAACACACTCTCACCTCTTATTTATACATATATATTATACATAATGCAGTTGCAGAATACAGCCTCTCAGTGTTTCAGACTATTAATAATTTAATTAAAGCATTAATGGTAATTGTCCAAGTATGAAATAGTTTCTAGTGTAACATTCTGTACAGGATAAGGAGCTAGAAAGTACTATAATGATTATACTTCTCAGAATACTTTACAGAGCTCCGTTTTACAGGGGTTAAGTCACTATGAGAAACGCGTGCAGCTTTGCCTGAGTAACATGTTGATATTGTGCTGCTGCAATGCTCTGCTTAAAAGCAATAATTAGCCGTAACACTTTAATTGTTTGTTAGTTAATCCACATTTGTTTCCTGATTGTGGGCAGCCTGTGTTTTTGTGATTGGTAAACAGTGTTGCCCAGTCTGTTCAAGCTTTGAATGTCTTTCAATACTCGTTCTCCAGGCTGTGGTGAGATGTGACTGTGCAGAGTGCACGCTCTGTGGCCCAGAGCAGCTGATAAGAAACACTCAGGCATGAGAAATGTGGAAACATTAAACCATCCGCAGTGAAACTCGTCTAATTATCTCCAAGCAATTAGCATCAGTGCAGCATGTTGCTGATAAATACCTGGGGATGATTTGTGTGTCCGCAGCACAGAGACCAGACTTTAAATGAAAGTACTGAGATCACTGGCTGGAGAAGCACTGAGCGTGTAACTTATCCTGGTATTGGCTGTCTGTGATGTTGGGCAATTCTGTCAATTTGCCTTTTGATCCCTCGCTGACTGTGCTTAATACTATTTGCATAGCCACACTCACTATGTTGTGTAGCCACACTCACTATGTTGTGTAGCCACACTCACTATGTTGTGTAGACACAGGCACTATGTTGTATAGCCACACTCACTATATTGTGTAGGGACACCCGCTATGTTATGTATACACAGCCTCTGTTGTAAACTCACACTCACTATGTTGTGTAGGGACACCCGCTATGTTGTGTAGGGACAACCGCTATGTTGTGTAGACACAGGCACTATGTTGTGTAGACACACCTGCTATGTTGTGGAAACACGCCCCTTCGGAAAAAAAGATTGCGCCACAAGTCTGCCTACATCAGACATACTTAAAGTGATGCGAGGTCACATTTTCTAGTATATCCCTAGGGGACAATTTGCCTAGAACAGTGATGGGCAACAGTTGGCCCATTGATCCTTTACCTGTGGCCCCTACTTTATGACCCGTCGCTCCTTTTCTCTGATTTATACCCCACCGAGGTTCACGTGCGGTCCCAGGTCTTATTTTATAGGTAGCGGGTAAAGCTGGATGGGTCATGCAGCAGAGACCAGGACTGAACGTGAATGTGGTTCCTGCTTACTTCATTAAGGCCTGGGCAGAAATGTTTAGGCCGCGGGTTACCCGTGTGCTGCAAAGTCTTTCCGCTTACACATGTGAACAGACATTTTCTAAATGGGACACATTATACACAACAGGGTGACGGATGGAAACCTCTCTGCAGAATTGCTTTGTGTCCAGGGGTGTCACTAGACATTTGTAGGGCCCATGACAATATGTTTTACGGTTTGTTACAAAGCAGTCCTGTGAAGCTGAGGCAGACATTTAATATGGTGCAGGAACCACAGTAGCTGCAGGTCTGTATATGACACTGTCATTTGCCCACTATGTTCTTGCACAAGTTTGTCTGTTCTAGATTTTCACAAGTTGTACGTAAATATTTGAGGAGTGTCCAGCGGACGCATCTGCTGTTTTTTCAGACCTGAATGCATCTTCATCTACACTCGCATGCAAGTTTTTCTCTGTTCTTCGACCGTTTGGCGCATCGTAAAAAAAAAACGTCTCTGCATTTTTCACATTTCTTGTAAATAGATTCATGGTCTGTAACTCACTTTCCTGAGGTCACAGTGTCACTTGTAGGACTTCTGTGTGGATCTTCTGGTTCATCAATGATCCTTATTGTGCAGGAGCTTTTCATAGAAAACAGTCACAGAGGTCTCTTCCAGTCTCCTGCGGTTTTGTGGCACCTTATAGACGGGCTTTATCCAGACCATGCTATCTCTCTGTATGACATCACTGAGCACGCCTGAGGCTGACAGGCCCTGTGTTATTCCACCCTCCCAGTGATTTTATGGGGGAAGCAGACAGCTATGACACCTGGGAATAGTAA